>NC_057821.1:24817500-25117500 GCF_910594005.1 Cervus elaphus
ATAACAATAAAAATGGCCAATGGACTTGAGTAAACATTTCTCCAAAGATCTATAAATAGCTAATAAACATATGAAAAGATGTTCAACATGACTAATCATTAAGAAAATACAATTAACAGTCATTAGGATGGCTATTAGTTAAAACAAAAACACAAACAAAATAATAAGTATTGTGCCTTGCTGGTAGGAATGTAAAATGGTGCAGCCACTTTGGAAGTCGTATGGCAGTTCTTCACAACATTAAACACTGGTGTACCACATAATTTTGACCATTCCACTTCTGGGTTTATACCTGAAATAACTGAAAGCAGGGACTCGAACAGATATTTGTATATCCATGGTCATAGCAGCATTGTTATAAGCCAAAAAGTAGAGGTAGACCAAGTGTCCATCACAGATGAATGAACAAAACGTGCAAACCCATTCCATGGATGACATTAAGACATTAAGAGGTTCAAGGTTTCCCTGAAGCTGCTTAGGAAGCTCATAAGAGAAGTAAGCCAGCTACAAAAGGATAAATATTAGATGATTCCACTTAGATGAGATACCTATGTTGCCACATGCAAAGACAGAAAGTAGAATGGTGGTGGTCAGGATCTGTAGGCAGATAAAATGGGGAGTTAGTGTTTAATGGGTATGGAGTTTCAGTTTGGGAAGACAAAAATGTCCCAGAAACAGTGGTGATGACTGCACAACAATGTGAATTATTTAATGCCACTGAACTGCACAATTAAATATAGCTAAAACGGTGAATTTTATATTATGCATATTTAACTACAATTTAAAATCTGATGGGGTAGGGGAGATGTTTCTTTGTTTTTAATGAGGAATTTTAGAGCCTCCTGTCTCTTCTTTTTTCAGATGATGGCACTAGAGCTCAGAAAGGTTAAATGACCTTTCCAAGGTTCTAAAAGCAGATGAAGGAATGCAAAACCAGAAATGAAAATAAGGCTCAGCATTGCCTTGCTGCTCTGTGGAGAGTGGGTTTGTCCCCTTGTTTTTGTGAGTGCATGTGCCTGAGTGTATCCATGAGTCCTCTGTGCTGTCTAGTCCCTGGTCACCTCCCCACTCCACTCACCTCCTCCCTACAGGACAGCACACAAAAGTCTCCTGCAGCTCCCCAGACACATTCTGCTACCTCTTATCTCCAACCTCCAGTCCTGGAGATGGACCTCTATAACTTTCGTCCAGAAGACCTTTCTACCCTATTCTAGCAGGGAAGCACTTGCTCGGTCTTCAAAAGCCAGGTCACCCCCCTTTCTCTGTGAAGCTTTAGCTGGTGTCCCCTCACCCTGAAACGAGTTGTCTCCTTTTTCTCCACCCACTGGGCTGTGAATTTTTGCTTGAATACTTATCTCCACAATGTTTGGTATCTTGTGGTATTTTCTAACTCCACTCCCTCCTCATTGAAGCCAAATGAGATGGGATTCAAGGGAGCCAATGGAAGAGCTTAATAGAAAGGCTTCATACCCAAAGCCACACCATCTCCTAAACACATCATGACCATGCTAATGCTAAGCCCCTCCTCTCCTGAGCAATACCATCATCTCAGTCTGGCTCCACTTTAAATTTCTCTGTGATGGTTTTCTCAGGCTCTTGAAAAACTACTCTTACAGGGGATTTCCACCAAGTCAATTAGACCAAATTCCATGAGTTAGACCGGTTATATGAACAGGCAGGCAGTAAACAGGATTACAGTGACACCAAAAATCTTCCTCTTACAATTTCTTTGTCCTCTGTTAAAATGATTTAGTGTTTTTTTTTAAAAAAAAGACTGCAGATATATTCATCAAGGTACAACCCAAATTTCTGGGGCTGTGTCTGCCGGCAGTGCGCCTCTAGACCTGCCTCAATAAATTGATAGCACTTATTTGTAATTTGCAGCTTCCATTTGCATGCAAATAATTAATGTGCTAAAGTCCATAAAATTGATTTTTCTCTTAAGTTAAATATTCCACCTACAATCTTGTTAGTGTATCAATTAATGAAGTTTTACTATATTCAGCCAATAAACATTTATTGAGCCAGGTACTGTGCTAAGCCCCGAGGATAAAATGATAAATAACATAATTCCCTGCTCTCAGGAAGCTCACTGTCTAGAAGAAATCAACATAAAAGCCAATTCTTATAATATTGCATACGCTTGTTTCTTTTCTCAGAAGGGCAAAATCTGGATGTTTATGAGAGAAGATAGGAAAGATAAAAGCTAAAAGAGTATACTTAGAAATACTTCCCAGATCATGATCCTGCTTACAGAAAATGTAATTACTTGACTTTTAAAAAGAAATCATGCAAACTTTTAATACTCTGAACTAAATAGTCTTCTCAACATGATCTCATGTTATTAAAGCCCTTACCTGGAAATCAAATATCATCAAAATCTATAAACAATAACTGGACACCCATCCATTTAATAATGTAACTGGGTTCTTTATCATTTCAAGATAAAGATTATCTTTATCTTGAAATGAATTAATGATCTCTGTTCAGCATAACAACATTTGTGCAAATCAGTAAGCGTCTAAACAAACATTTTGGGGGAAAAAATTAAAATTCCTTTTATTTTGGTGGAAAATGACACAGGGCTCATAAACTTCTGATTGGGACCCATGGTCACCCCAAGAGGCAATTGTCATAAATCTTCAGAAGAAACTCATGATTCAACACCGTCCCCTGATACACATTCACCCTACATATTCATCCACCTATATGCTCCACCTCTACTATGACTGGAGTCACACGAAAACCTCCATGCAGCCCAAGCTCAAATGCCTCAAGACAATTGTAGTCACAGGGTCCAATAAAAGAACCTTTGAAATATCCACACCTAGATCACCTCTGAGACATTTGCCCTGGGTAAGTTAGGCTTCCTGCACCAAAACTGAATATCAGGTGTTGCTTACATGACACCCAGGAAATCCCTGCAAGATTCAGGAAGAGAGCATAGTAAACCCTGCTGCTAGTAAAATCCAAGATCTAAAGGTGGCCAAGTCGATGTCAAATTTGTAATTGGTGACTTAATGAATTTGTTTTTCACAGAATTTAACTCAGCAAGCCAGCCCACAATCACAACTGCACAAGTAAATTCAGGTTAAGTTTTTTTTTTTTTTTTGGCTGGTTTTCATTTAGTTTGAAAGCTGAGTGGTCACCATAGTGGTGAGACCTGACCAGACCTCAAATAATGAGGATACAGCTTGTATTCCTATTTTAATTTGAAGCATCGTTATTGGTATAAAAAGAATCTCCTTTGACATTTGCATTCAGACAAGGCTGGAAACAGCATCTGAACACATAATCATATCCCAGTGTGTTTCTGTCTCTCAAAAGCCGAACCGTCTGCCTTAACACTTTCACAGACTCCTCCAGGCCCGCTTCAAACAGACAAAACACTCCTCCTAAAACTCAAAGAAACATCGCGACACCTTTGTAATAGGCCTATTTCCCAAGGGGCGGATAAAAGGACAAGGCAAATTAAGGGAAATGCAGAATGTAAACTTGAAACCTACTGTCAATAAAACCCAAAACAAACTTGAAGCGGAGGTGAAGAAAGCAGGGGGAGGAAAAGCAATGTTAAATGGTCATCTTTCTTCTCCTTTTATTTGAGGAAGTTAAGTTTGCACAGCTCCTTACAAGCTGTCTTTGGCTAAAATCACTATTAATGAGCTTTGACATTTGAAATTTAACTGAGCATGAGCTAACAGCTTCCAGCACTGCACCACCCATGACGCCAACTGGAAATATTTTGCTAGGGCCTAACGGTGTGTTTATTGAAAAGACACAGCTTTCAAGAGAAAGTGTTTATAGCAACCACTTTACCTGCTATCCCTGCCCTGTGATGTCTGTTTGGTTTCAGGATTTGGGGGGTCCCCTTGAACTCCTCCTAGTCATGGCTCTAATTGTTTTCAAGTCTAACGGGAACACATTAATGAAGCTCTTTGCTCTACAGTAACCTGGATTGTAAGGACAGGTCTGAGAATGTGGAGCTATGACAAAGGAATGGGCCATGAGGAAAAAAAAAGTCTTCCCTTTCAAAAGGCAAGATGAAAATACTTGTGTTGTTGGCAAGGTCATTAAAACAAACCTTTTCCAAAGAGCACAGTGAACAAATCAATGAGACTGGGAAGATGGCCTGCGTTCTTCTTAGCTAAAATCATGGCTCATTGAATGAGAATGAACCCATCATTAACCAAGTCGTTTCCTGAAGAGATAGCCCTAGAAGGAAGCTACTCTCTTTACTCTTTGCCAAAGAAGGCTTTGGGAACACTGGCTGTTGAAGAACGGAGAATGAGAACGAAGAGTGAATGAGCCTGACATAAATGGATGTTAACACATACCCCACTCAGCACAGTCTGTCCACTGAGTTTCCAACTCCATGACGTATTCAAACAAAGCAGGATCTCTTCTGGATCTCCTGCCAAAGTCCTAAGAGCACTCTTCCATGTTCGGTGATCCTGTATGGATTCTTGACCTTAAGCATGCCCAGATGTCAATATCAGTATGAAATTCAGAACCTCCACCCTTTCCCTCAGGCTGGTGTTATGCTGGAGAATTTAGGGGTATCCTTTGCCTGAGGCATTCCCCGACCCAGCAAAAGTAGAAGCAAAATGTCTAACCTAATCTGGAATGCCTCTGAGGAATGCAGACAGAAGCTCAGTTACAAAGAAAAGGAAGTTCAGAATCTGTGACCTAGAAATCACACACAGTGTAAAGTTTCATTTACCAAACCAAGTTGGGTCACCTCTACAATACCAAAAAGGGAAAGGCTTGAGAATGACTCCAAAGCATGACAGTAACTCAGAGGTTACCACTGGAGGAGGAGGAAGTGGGAAGGGTGGGCTCTTTGTCCAAAGATATTTTGTCATTACTAGATTTGATTTTCATAGAAAGAAAAAAACAAATATAATCAGACTCTAATTTCTTTTAAAGTACCAAATAGAATCTTTGTATGTTTCCTTATTCTCACATGTTACATGACTTCTAAATTATTTCTCAATGGGCAGAATTTTCTAATAATTTCTGTCAATCATGAGTGCATCAGAATGTACTTTTGATAGCTATTACTTAACAAAAGGCACAGGTTGTAATATCAATTTATTTTTCATCTTAACATATTTCCATTTATAAACGTGAAAGGGTGAAGCAAAAACTTAGTGATAAACAAGAATGATTCTATCTGAGGGAATCTGTGTAACTAGTTATCTGTGTCTTTAAGTATGTAAAGGAAGCAGCAGCAGAAGTGTAAGTGACATACAGCACTTGGCTCTGGTCCTCTACGATCACAAGACTAGGTCTTGATGGTAGAAGATGCATCCCTGACCTTTCACAACCTCAGTCATGAAGATGATTAATGAGAAATGGTGGCCGAGGGTTGCAGGCGGCGGGTGGGCGGGGGGCGGCAGTGGGGAGCAAGTGCTAATTTCACAAGATTCACCACAACCTCATGAACTTCTTCAAGAAGTATCTTTCAAAGTTTCAATCAGAATTGCTTTACATTGATTTTGCATATCTATCTGCCAAAATTGCGCAGTCAGTGAAGAAGAGAACAGGACAGATCAGAAGGAAGGGGAGGCTGCTGACAGCAGCCCACCTGACAGACACCTGCAGTCTGAACAGCAAAGAAAGAGTACAATGGGTCAGTGTGCTCGTGGCTGTTGGCAAAGAGCGCACACCTTCTGCTTTTTCAACACTACCTCTGGTGGAAGTGTTATTTCTAAAAAGTAAAATCACTGAGGTTTATGCTAATGACCCAGAAGCATCCAGGAAACATTTGATTCTGCTCCCTAGAGTCAGTCAAAAAGTCAGAAAAGCCTTTGCTCTGTTCTAGAAGATAGCATCCAAAATAAACACGGCTCGGTATTTTAAGGACAATGGTTTGGTTGCCCAGAAAATTAACTCCTACATTATCCTTCATCACCCCCACCAAAAAAAAAAATTGAAGATGAAAAGTCTGGTCCAGGAATGAAATCTGGAAATGTCATTTATTCAACAGATAGTGGGGCAGCACCTACTAATGTCAGGTGTCAAGCTGGGTGCCCAAACTGCCCCCCAGGGCACATCATCTAGAAGAAAATGAGTATCAGAGCAAGTACCAGATACAGTGGTGGGTACAGGGGGTGTCAGGGCATCACCAAAGAACTCCAGCCACAGGACCAAAAAGCACTTCAGGGATGAGACAAGGCATGCCCCCAGCACAGCTCCTGACTCAGTGGTTGCCTTATTCTCTCAGATCCTCCCCATTTAGGAAGCACTCTCAACTGATCTGAATTTGACAAACATCAAAATAAAAACCAAACTGATTGAAACTTCAGGGTAGAAGGCATGAGGCTTGAAGGAATGACAAATACAATAACAATAATGGTGAATACCAGCTGAACATTATTCATCACATACTGGGCACTGCACTAAGACCTGTCATAACCCTGTTAGAAGCTCACAACCACTGTGTGAGGCATCTGTCTTAACCCATTTACAGAGGAGAAAACTGAGACGTGCAGAGAAGGCAAGAAGGATGCTCAAGGACAAAGCACGAGGCAGGGGTGGGACCAGGGCTCACTGCACTGTGTCCAGATGTGGGGCACCTGTGCCCTAAAGAACAACCGAGGGCAGTACAAACACAGTCTCCAGAATGGCACAGTTTTCAGAAATCCAAATTGATGGGGAAAATATAACCCCAGAAACAGAACTCCACCAATCAAAAGTTGTAACCAATCACTTCTCCCCTCATTGGGAAAAAGTTCTTTTTCTTTAGCTCTTTTTTCCTGAAAATGTAGACTTGCAATACCTCTGATTCTGTGCAAGACCCTTGGGTCCCCAAATCTTAGCAATCGTTTTATCTTAACAGTTGAAAAAAATAAAAATAAAAAAGGCTTTGGAAGGCAGCAGCATGCATTCAAATCCCAACTTCATCACTTACTCACTGTGTGACCTTGGCAGTCACATAATTTCCTTGAAGTTCAGTCCCTCAACCATAAAATGAAGATTCTTCAAGGGCCATTATAATTATAAAGTATATAGTTAAGTAATATATATGAAGACCAACTCAGTGCCTGACCTATAACAATGATTTACTTCTTGCTTTTCTCATATTTTTCCTTAAATAAAAACAAGAGAAGATAGATTTCAGTTGTTGCATCACTATATGTGGCAAAAAAAAAAGTGAAATCATCTTTTTGGGATGATGAAAATGCTCTATAACTTGATTTTGAGTGTAAGCATCATGGTACATATGTATCAATGAACAACACACTTAAGATCTGTACATTTTGTTCTATGCAATTTATATGTAATACTATTGTCAAAAGACAAATATTTGACAAATAAATACCACCTTTAAATTTAGTATATCAAATATATTAATTCTACGAGCAAGCAAAGTTATACAACATATATTTTATGGTGCCAAGCTAGAAACTGCTAAAAACCAAAAAAAATAATGCACTACATATTTTTCTGCTAGCCCTAAAATTTCATTCCTCTGCCTTGCTCCCACTTCAATCAATCCTGTGGAAATTTACAGGAACTATCATGTCATTGCTCTATTCTGCAAGTAACATGTTACAGCCAACCACCACTTCCATACAACAATGGAATCCACCCTGACACAGGGGTTGTAACAATTGAGTAGCACTGTAGTACTTTCAGAGGGTTTTCACATCTGCAGACTCATTTAAATTTAAAAACCTTTGCAGAAAAATGCTGTGAAGCACTAGTGTCTTCATGTACATGAGGACAATGATGGCTCTGAGAAATCAAGCCTTGGAACTCTCAGTAAGATGGTCTTGGCAGAGACTAGAAACCACAATTTCCAATAACAATACTCATCTCTTACCATTACTCAGATGCCTTTGACAGAGGAAAAGAAGGCAAAACAGGTCCTCCAACCTATGCCAACTAAAGATGATCCTGTCCAGCACTGGCTACTGACAGCCAATGTCATAAGGCCAGGAAGTCAAATCATTAAACTCCTCTGGCCATCCCTACAGTATATGTCTCTGCTCTTTCCAGAGCTGCTTTTGAGGAACAATATTCTTATATCCAACATGATTCCTCTCAAAGGATAGTATTAATGCCATAGATCCAACCCAGTCTTCAGGCTTCTGGCCCTGAAACCATTTTACCTTCTGCAAAACACTTTATGAGGGCCGAAAAAAACCTGGGTTTTTCCAGGTCAAAAAAAGGGAAAATTCATAATAAAGTCATGATCTTTTAGACCAAAAAAAAAAAAAAAAAACCCTCAGTTCTCCTTTCTTTTCTTTTCCCTCTGAAAAATGTCCTTCAAGGCTAAATGAGCCAATTAAAGATTCTGTTATCATGAAGTAGAATTCAGTGGATGCAGCAATACTGAGTAAAAGCAATTATATTCTTGCCTCTCCAAAAAAAGTGTATATAGGTGTTTGTGAAAAAACTATGCATGTGGGCACTCCTTCAGGGGTGTGTGTGTCAGGGGGTGGAAGGCAAGACAATTATTACAGAATTGAATTCATATATCCATCACGAAATAGTTAATAATACCATATTATAATGACATATTTCCTGTTATCTAGAGGAATCTCGTGTTATTTGTTTTGTACCTTTAACACTTGAATTGTCATTCTTTTACAGACAAAGTGGGGGGCTAATTAAGACCTTTAATTTCACCTCTCCTAGACATTTTTTTTTTAAAGACTTAACAATCCCAATCAGACCATTAGAAAAGTTCAAGGGAAAAAAACAAAATCTATGGCTACATGTATGAAATTCTCCAGAACAGCTCAAGGCCTATGTTAATTTTTTTTTTTAAGGGGGACATGTAAAGGAGATAGTGAGGAAGAAAGAAAATAGAGGAAGAGAGCAAGAAAGGGAGGGAGGAAGAGAGGGGGAGGAAGGAAGGAATATAAAGGGAGGGAAGCAAAGGGAACCAGCATCTCGCTTATCCATCCATGCACCTTGCAGCCGCTATTATTGTTATTTATTTATTTCCTCCCCTTTGGAGTCAGATCCTTTTTTCTCATTTAGTCCAACAGAGACTGTTCTCCTGGAGTGACCTTTTATTCTTTCCTTTTCCTTCACCCCTCCGGGCTATTGCCCTCATGCCAGTAACTAGATAACACACTCTATCAAAGATTTTTTTTAAAAAAACTCATTGGGAAGGCAGTAGGACTGTTAGTGGCATCAATCGTGGGCTGACACGGACCGGGGTCAACCATTTATCTTGGCGCGTCTGTAGCCCGTGGTTACTGGGCTGCCATCTTGACTTGCAGACGTCACCTCCCAGCCTGAGAACATCTGCTCCCAAGTCCTTTTCTTCCCTTGTTTGGCCTGTTTCTTTGTTCTATTCCAGTAGACATCTTTTCAAACAAAATCAAGGTGGGAATAAGTGAAGCCCCTCCCTTTTATCAGAGCCTTTCCAAATTCCAGGGCCAGGGAAACAGTTATAGGCTGGGAAAAGCATCTTGTTTTGGGGGCGGGGGGGCAAAATTTTCAAAATCAAACTGAAACACTTTTTTGTTCCTTAGGAAATCCGGCTATGCCCATAAAGTTAAACTAAACTCACAGAGTGTTGCTCTAATTCCACTAGACATGAGATTTTAATGAAACATTTCTTTTAATTAACTCATGCTACTCCATCCTTTTCCCATCCTGTCTTCTCTTCACCCCCCACATACCATTTGCAATCATTTTTAGTCACTTAGTCAGCATACAGCATCATTGTGAAGAGGAAGTTTCACATCCCAGCTCCAACATTTTAGCCATGGAGCCTTGGATAAGCCTCTCAACTTTCAGAAGCATCATTTCCTGATCTGCAAAATGGAGCTAATATCTACTCAATGTGCTATGAAAATAACATGTACAAAATAGTTATATGCCATATGCCCATCACATATAACAGGTTCATATACTGAAGCTACTATTTATTGTTTTAAAGGTAATGAATAGTCATTTAGTTGGTCAGGCAATGGGATTTGGTGGGGTACCAAGCATGGTTCAACTCTTAAATAAAAATCATCACCGCTTATTTTTATGCCATTTTAACCATTTATTTGAGTCTCCAAGAATTCCATTATAAAATGAAAATATATAATACCTGGAGATTTTTGGATTTTATGAACTTAAATAGAAGTTGAATAAGAAAGTAAGACATAAATTGAAAAAAAAAAAGAGAGAGGGAAGCTCAAAAGAAAACTTTATATAGAGACAATTTTTAATCTAAACCCCAGATGCCTCGTATTCCTATAAATTCAAATAGATGTGAAACATAGTCATCTTTTTCACAGCACTTATACTCTGTGTGAAATACTAAACTATGAGAGATCCCCAGGTTAAAAACTACCTTCATCCTTAAAAATCCCACTAGCAGATTCCACCTTCAAAGGTAACCTATATCAAATAGTCTTCAACTTTTGTTAAAAAACAAAAGTAAGTTGAGAGCCATTGAAGGCAGGAGATGGGTACATAGCATTTATTATGTTATTCTCTCTACTTTAGTATATTTGAAATTGTCTATTTTAAAAGTTAAAGAAAAATAGGCCCCAATAAATATATTACCTTCAATAGGCCAATCGCACTGCTCTTCCAACTGTGCGTTCAAAGTGCATAACACAGTAAAGAGCTGGGTCAGTTTTCTGTGATGCTGATTACTGAAAAGGATGATTTCTTAGGACAAAAAAAAGTCTTAAATAATGTCTCAAATGATGTACTTTATGGATAGATATATAGTCATAAATATATCACCCCACACATTGCCAAAATTGAACATACGACCCTTTCAAATTTATTCATTCAACATACAGAGAATGCCTTTTAATTACTTCACTAAAGTACCATACTTGCACACTCAATACCTGCAGACACTGAAATCAGGAGTGGCTATCTCTCTCCAGCTTGAAGGTTATGAGGTGGAGGAGCCGGGAAAGCCTTCCTGGCTCATGACTTCACTGGACAACACTCCTTTGGCCAGGATCAAAGCAACTGAATGCTGAAACTATAGAAGATCCTTTTTGTCTCTTTTTATTATCTTGTTTTACATTTTCTACTCTAAGTATGTATCCTTTTCTCAATAAGATGAAAAGGTATTTTGTCTTGTTTTGGTTTGTATATTAAGCACTTAAATGGAGCAGCCAAAACAGTAGGAAGACAGAAATGGGAATTAGGTGTATTGTGATATTGGGAAGTGCCTAAAAATTATGACCCTTGTGTGTCCCCCACAATAGCACCCATCATCCCTAACTTAGCTTATAAGACACATTGCCTCGAGACTTCTCTGTTGGTCCAGTGGCTAAGACTCCATGCTCCCAATGTAGGGGGCCCTGGTTTGATCCCTGGACAGGGAACTAGATCCCCCATGCTGCAACTAACCATTTGAGTGCCATGACTAAAAGATCCCACATGCCACAGTGAAGATCAGAGATCCCAAGTCCCACAACTAAGACCCAGTGTAGCTGAATAAATAAATATTTTAAAATAATAATAAAATAAAAAGAATTTGAAAAGATTTTTTTTTTAATAAAAGAAAAAAAAAGCCTCATTTCCCAGAAAATTTAAAAAAGGAAAATTAAGCTGAATGTTCTGGAACTACAGGTCTAGTCTCCAATTACTTCACTAAGATAATAAGCATGGCAAAGGAAATTACAATGTTCTCTCAGTACTGCAGAAATTAGTCATTTCTACTAAATATTGCCCACATTATCAAAACTAATGAAACAGTTCAGAAAGATATCATGAAAATCACCTGTCAAGCAGATCTCTATTTCTTTCATTTATTTATTTATTTATATACTTATTTGTGACTGTACTAGGTCTTCATTGCTACACGTGGACCTTCTCTAGTTGTGGCAAGAAGGGGCTATTCTCTAGTTGCAGTGCACAGGTTTCTCATGGCAATGGCTTTTCTTGTTGTAGAGCATGGGCTCTAGGGCATGCTGGCTCAGTAATTGTGGCTCACAGGCTTAGTTGCTCCACAACACGTGGAATCTTCACAGAACAGAAATCGAACCCATGCCCCTGCATTGGCAGGCAGATTCTTAACCACTGGATCTCCAGAGAAGTCCCAGATCTCTATTCCTGTAACCCTCAGGAAAACACAGTTGGCAAATGGCAAAACTATTATTGTTTGGAAGGCCAAATGCCTTCCTCTGAACTTGGAAGGCCTTTCTGAGTAAATCACTCTTTGTATAAGTTATGTCTTTGGTAAGAGTAGGATGCTTCTGTATTCCCCATTGTCTCCAGTCTCACTAACAGTTTCTGAAAGTTTCACAATGAAAGTTTTGAGACCTGGTTTCTTTCTGGTGGGCTTCCCTGATGGCTCAGCAGGCGAAGAATCTGCTTGCAATGCAGGAGACACAGGATATGTGAGTTTGATCCCTGAGTTAGGAAGATCTCCTGGAAAAGCAAATGGCAACCCACTCCAGTATTCTTGCCTGAAAAATCCCATGGACAAAGGAGCCTGGTGGGCTACAGTCCATGGGCTCGCAAAGAGTCAGACACGACTAAGCAACAAAGCACACATAACATTCCATCTGGTGATCATCACTTTAATGATGTTCTCTCATGTATTCATTCAATAAACCTTTATTTCTATAGTAGTTATAAAATATAAATATCAAGCCCCCACCAGCATAAACAAACAGAAGTCCACATAAGAGCATGTCCAATGAAATCACTGTCAGAGGAGGAGGGTAAAGGAAGCAGAAAAATCTCACTAGAAGGATCTAGAACACTAGTGGTAAGGTAATGCCCCCAAGAAGGCCGGGGTTGAAGGCGCTGTAGTGCGTGAGGAGGCAGAAGTAGACCCATGCTCCCAGCCAAGGTTGAAGCTTGAGAGGTACATTTTCATATACTCGTACTTTCTCCACAACCCAGAGATCCTCTTCCACAAATTTATACTGTAACTTCACATTTTTTTGAGAATTACTTATAAAAGAGAACAGCTTTCCTTGCTTATTTCTTGAAATTATTTTCAAAAAAATTATTAATTTAGTAATATTGCTAAATGACTATTCCATTATTATTAAAATTATTATTTTAGTAATAGTACAGGTTCTGGAATTCTTCTGTTCTTGAGTCTCTGCTCTGCCACTTACCTGCTGTGGGTCCTGAAACAAACTACAGAACCTCTCTGAGCCTTTATGAATCTGTAAATTGGAGCTGGTAGGGACTTCCCTGGTGTTTCACTGGATAAGACCCTTTGTTCTTAACGCAGGGGGAATGGATTCAATCCCTGGTCAGGAAACTAAGATCCTGCATGCCCACGGCATAGCCAAACAAACAAAATTGGAGATAATAATAGTAACCATGTCACAGCTCTGTTCTGAGGATTGAAAGGGTAGTTCAAATAAAGGACTTCACTCAGTCCCTGACAAGAAGTCAGTATTCAGTCTATGTTACCTCCTTCCTCAGTTGTGCTTCTTTCAGGAAAACACAGAATGTATCACCCTAGATGGTATCATACCTACTACTGAAATTCCTTATTATGGTTTTCCTTCCATTTTCTTCAGTCTTCCCCCAAACAGCAATTATAAACTTGACTGTTTCATTTTAACATTTAAAAACAATTTATATATCCAGATGAAATGGTGAATTCTTAAAAGCAGAAGAAAGTGAAAGTGTTAGTTGCTCAGCCGAGTCCAACTCTTTGCCATTCTATGGACTGTAGCCCACCAGGCTCCTCTGTCCATGGAATTCTCCAGGCAAGAATAATGGAGTTGGTAGTCATTTCCTTCTTCAGATCTTCCTGACCAGGGACTGAAGGTGGGTCTCCTGCATTGCAGGCAGATTCTTTACGGTCTCAGCCACCAGGGAAGCCCACAAGCAAAACAGATTCCACAAAGGAACGAAGAACTCCTTTCTGAAACCGTGACCCCTGGACTGGATTGGATACAAGATGAAGATGAATTGCTGCACTGGAATGGCTCTCCAAGAAAACTACAGAATCTCCTTTTCGTGAAGCTACTAGGACAGGGAAGTTTTAGAACACTTTTAAACCGAGATGAGGAACTGAAAATTGTTTCCCTTGCATTTTCAAGGCACCACCCACATCAGGCCTGGAGGCTGAAGACTTCAACCAGTATGAAGCTAGAGGACCTGAACTGTGGCCAGATTTCCTGCCACTCAGCAGAGTGAGGCTTTTTTCCAGAGCCTCTCCCATTGCTAGCATGCAAGAGACATTCATGAATTCCTATCTAAAATGTACAGAAACCTCACACAAAGAGAGAGGCAAGCGTGTCCTATCCCTGCGCTTTTCTAGTCTGAGTTAGGAAGGTGCAACTTTGAGGGCTACTGGGACAAGGGACCCAGTTCAAACCTTCAGTCGCTGCCCCCATGAAAATTTAAAATCAGTTTCAACCCATCCGAGAGTGGCACCAGAGGATTGCAATTTCATCCAGCATGATTTTTATTAGCCCTGCAATTTCTTAATGGGCTCCCCTGAGGGCTGGCTGGTAGAACCCTGCACTGCTCATCCGGATTTGCTACAGGCAGCGTAATAAACATAACATCTGCCCCATGACAATTGTCATAACATCCGACCAGGGTGCAGAAGGCAGAGCTAAAGGTTAACAAAAGCACCACTCAGATGGCAGGGTGGTGGGTGGGAAGGATGCTGGAAATTGTCATCTGAAGAAAAGGAGTGCTCTCTGGGTCCACAGTTCCTCCAGCCTGGCCAGGGCTCCCAGGAGCAGAGCAGGCAGCTGGCCGCCTCCTGCAATCAGCATGTTTTACACATCTCATCAGTGTCACCTCTCCTGACATCTCATTATGCACCAGAGGTAGAAGTGGACAGGTATGGAACACCCGAACTTTTCCTTTTCTTATTATTTCTGTGGCTCACCGTGAAGCTGAGAGTTAATTAAGTCCTGTGGGACAGACAATCAGTGTCTTTTTTGCTAGGTTAAATTACATTATATACAGATGCAAAAAAAAAAAAAAGAGAGAGAGAGAAGAAGAAGAAAAAAATAATCCCTCAGCTCTTTCCTGGTTAATAGAATAACATTAGAAATATGATGATTCCAAACTAGAAGGTGAATGTCAAAGGCTCCTTAGCATACAAGGTTTCTAATGAAGTCATATGACAAATCCACCAGGGATCTCCTTTCTCAAGGATCTCAAAGCATTTTTAAAAACACTTTTAAAAAACTTCTTGCCTCAATTCTGAAAGTTGATTGGGGAGTGATGGTCAATCCTATATTACAGGTAGGAATTCCCTCAATCAGACTGGAGGAGAAGACTTCCTTTAGATTTGTAAAATCTGAAACTGAGAAGAAACCTTCCCAGTTAACACAGGATCAGAGAATGTGAAGACAGACCTTTCCTTAAAACGATCTACTCCAGAATTTCCCCAGATGTTCCACAGGTAGCCAAGGGGTATCGCATGGAAGGAAGAAATAAGTCAGATTCTCGTAAGCAGAAAAGTCCGGGGAAAAGTAAGTTCGACAGAGTGAAACTGCCTCCCTTTAACATATCGCTGGACTTCATGATTCCGAGCATATAAGTGAGCCTGCAGCATTTCCCAAACGTATTCAACCAGACTCTTTTTTTCTAATGGGTTATTCTTTGTTACTAATTGTTCAGAGAACTCACACTAGAAAATGCTGACTTGGTCCCATTGCTCATTACAGATGAGGAAACTGGTTTTCCCAAGGACCTGCCCAGAACCACACAGGTAGGTGATACCCAAGCCGGGAGTTAGGACCAAGGTCATCTATTCTCAGGCCAAGCACTGGTCCCAGGCTGTTCTCTGTAACTCACAGGAATCCAGAACACCAAAGAGAATCACTTGTGCTCTCCTGTACCTCAGCGAGACATGGGGGCATCTCTCCATATTGCCTTCAGGACCCCCATCCTCAACCCTCTCTCAGCTGCTGCTTCCTGCTGCCTCATTTCCCAGGCTCATGCCTCAGCACTGCCCCATGAACACTTGCACTTCAGCTGCAGGACAACAGGAACTACAAGTGTCAGGACTAACCTGACATCGGGCCACACTTCAGCCAGCAGTTCTCAGCCCAATATGAGCTCTAAGCGATATTTCATGAGATAAAGTGGCAGCTATAAAATTTACAAAGTGTTGAACAATCCTACATTTCCACATGGATTAAATCCACACTCCTTAGTTTGACACTCAGAACAGCTTATATTTCTAAACCTTTGTTCCCAGGGACTCTCTTCCCCATTACGTCCTTTCAAACTTTACACTCCAGCCAAATACAATTACTTATATAATAACCATGTCTTCCCACCCCTGGGATTCTGTAAAAGTCATCTCTTCACTAGTAAACCTTTTCTCTTCTCCCCTTATCCTTCAAATCCTCATAAATTTGGGCCCAGATAAAAATGACACACCCTCCAGGGATTTCTAGGTGATGATTTTTCCACCCAGAAGATTTCTTGGCCCTCACCAATTTTCCACAGTAAAATACAAATGCCTTTATTATCACATTTATTACATTTTTGTTTATAGCATAGTTATTGGGCTTTTATATCACCCCTATTGAAGAGGATGTTCCACAAGGTAGGGGTTGCATCTTATTCATCTGTAGAATTAATCCAACCCTTTGGAAGGTGACCAAACTATTTTATCCAAGTCCTTCATAGTTTCAGAGTCTTCTGTCATCTCTCAAAGGGACCATGTGACATTCCTATACTGGGACTAATACAATGGCTGGCATCCTGAGAGTGGTCAGTAAATAATATTTGAGAAGGAATGAGGATGATAATCTCATTATCCCAGTGCAGGAGTACCTTGCCCTCTCTGCTGGCCACATTTCTGCTTTTGTTCAGTGTCTTAGTAAAGTCATCATATGATGTCCTTCGAATGCATACTCACTGGTTCCAAGCAGAAATAGAACAAAATATATATGCTTCTGCTTGGCCATGCATACTTTTCCCCTCTGGGAAGGAAAAGAAGTTAATTGGCACTTCTTTAAGGTGACTGGTACTGGAGCTGTGAGCCTAACAATACAGGTCCTTGTTTTTGACATTAATTCATGGAGGGGCCTTGGTCAGTTGACTATGTCTACCCCACCACTTGTATATATAGGTATTCATTACACAGGGGCACTGGGAGGATTAATTAACAATTGCCAAGTGTTTGGGAAGACCCATTATGAGAAACAAACACTCAAACAGATCATTTCTTTCCCTAGATTGCTTGTTTCCTTATTATTAGAAGAAGGTTAGAACTGAATGATGAGCCATCCCCGTCGGGAGCTGGTACATCATATAAACAACTCCTGTCATTTTGAATCAGGAAGATGCACATCACAAAAGAAACACGTTACAGGTTTTGAGGTCCTGCAGGCTACTGGAGGTATGTGTGTTTTATGTGGTCATGATGCTTTCTCATTTGCTTGTTTGTTTGTCAAAAGCAAACACTCTATGGAATTTAAAGGGAGGTTTACCAAACGCTCTTTTCCTTTTCACTTAGCCAGATCCCTTATCGGTGCCTTGTTCTCAACTCCGTCAAAATTCCACGCAACAGCAATGCCTGAATTTATCACAAAAGATCAGTGAGGAGAATCAGAGGAAGAGGGCTTCATTTAGAGCCATAGAAAGAAAAGCAAAGCCACTGCGGTCAATTGTTGGCTGACCCTCCAGTGTCATTCTCCAGTTTCCCTTCGTCAATAGCTCTAGATCTTTCCTTCCAGCCATCACTGTTGTCATATTTCACCCAGGTGTTAGGGATGGCACTGACTCTCTTCCATGGCCCACAGTAATTGGCCAAAAATAGTCAGCAAAATGTACCACCTAAGCATAGGGCAGTAAGGTCAAGTAACTCAGTTTCAAGCAACGAGTCATGAAGAGACATTTGCTGAGGGCTTCTGGAAAGGAAACTTCCTCCTTCTGAAACCATGCCCACAAAAGACTCTTTTATTCACATGCAGTGTAGACAGGGAAGCAAGTAGCCCTGAATACTATTGGCAACCACCTTTTGGCTACAGAGAAGGCAGTTGTAGGTTGAATCTGGCCCCACAGTAGGCAGAACAGAGACATGGCAAGAGCCATTTCATTAGTGAGCACAGAACTGTTGGATCAGCCCACACCTATGACTCCTGAATGAGTTTTCCTGTCCCATGAGCCATTCTGTGAGTTGCTTTATGATTTAAGTCCATTTGAGTCATGCTCTTCTTCCCTTGTAATTGAAATCTTCATAATAAGATTTTTAAGTAAAATTACAAGAAAGAAATGAAAGCACATGAGTGTGTGGAAAAATACCTACACGTGGATTCCACAGAGTTATGGATATGAATTATAGACTACAGATATAAAGATCTGCTCCACTGGAACAAATCTCCTTCATACATAATGTTCCAGAGTGACTCTCAGGAGGAAATAGACAAGATTCAGCACAGGTAGAGTTATTGGAAAAAAAGCCACATATCCTCCCACACTTCTGCAGCTTACAACACTGCAAAACATGATGACTAATTTATCAGCACAGAAAATTCCACAGAAAATCTTCAGGACATAAAGGTGGGAATGGAAGCACATAACCAATGAATGGGGAGGAAAGTGAGGAAACAGGGTCTGGAAAGAGGCTGGCTTTACCCTAACTCCCAGCAGGCTGTAACCTCTGCCTAATGGTCCCATATCAGAGTTTCTTGTCATCCCTGCCACTGAGAACATAAATCAGGACATTATTCTACGTGGACTCACAGACAAGAACTAAAGGCACCATGTGGAATGCAGTGAATCAGTCACCAGGCTAAAGGTTAATGATGCAGTCATTAGTCTATAGCTAGGACTGGCTAGATTACTTGCAGTAACAAACAGCCCCAAATTCTCATGGGTACAACCCAAAATCCATTATAGATGTTGGCAAGTTTCCAGGATGGAACAGCTTTCCTCTATAAGTTGGCCCCATGCCCTGGCCATTTAATCATCAAGGCAGGGGGGACGAGCTAAGATGGCGGAGGAATAGGATGGGGAGACCACTTTCTCCCGTACAAATTCATCGAAAGAACATTTGAACGCTGAGCAAACTTCACAAATCATCAAGGCAAAGGAAAAGAGAGGTCTGGAGAGTCAAGCCCTAGACATAAAATGTTTCTACCCACAAGCTAGACAAGTGAGGTGGCCCATCACCCTTCAAAATGGTGCAAAGCCCTCCTGGGCTCAAAACAAATGAGAACTGGAAAGTGGAGGAGGCTACCACGAAGGGGACTAACTGCAGAACTACAGTACATTCTTAGTTAAAAGGAACAACTTAAAAGAATGAAACTAAAACACTTTCTAACACCTTACACAAAAATAAACTCAAAATGGATTAAAGACCTATATATAAGTCCAGAAATTATAAAACTCCTAGAGGAAAACATAGGCAAAACAATCTCTGACATAAATCACAGCAAGATCCTCTATGACCCACCTCCCAGAGTAATGGAAATAAAAGCAAAAATAAACAAATGAGACCTAATTAAACAAAAGCTTTTGCACAATGAAGGAAACTATAAGCAAGGTGAAAAGACAGCCTTCAGAACGAGAGAAAATAATAGCAAACCAAGCAACTGACAAGGAATTAATCTCAAAATATACAAGCAGCTCATGCAGCTCAATACCAGAAAAATAAATGACCCAATCAAAAAATAGGCCAAAGAACTAAAGAGACATTTCTCCAAAGAAGACATACAGATGGCTAACAAACACAAGAAAAGATGCTCAATGTCACTCATTATCAGAGAAAAGCAAATCAAAACCACAATGAGGTACCATTACATGCCAGTCAGGATGGCTGCTATCAAAAAGTCTACAAACAATAAATGCTGGAGAGGGTGCAGAGAAAAGGGAACCCTCTTACACGGTTGGTGGGAATGCAAACTAGTACAGCCACTATAGAGAACAGTGTGGAGATTCCTTAAAAAACTAGAAATAGAACTGCCATATGACCCAGCAATCCCACTGCTGGGAATACACACCAAGGAAACCAGAATTGAAAAAGACACATGTACCCCAACGTTCATCACAGCACTGTTCACAATAGCTAGGACATGGAAGCAACCTAGATGTCCATCGGCAGATAAGAAAGTTGTGGTACATATACACAATGGAATCATAATCAGCTATTAAAAAGAATGCATTTGAATCAGTTCTAGTGAGGTGGGTGAAACTGGAGTGAAGTATGTACAGACTGAAGTAAGTCAGAAAGAAAAACACCAATACAGTACATTAAAGCATATATATGGAATTTAGAAACATGGTAATGATGACCCTATATGCAAGACGCAAAAGAGACACAGATGTAAAGAATAGACTTTTAGACTCTCTGGGAGAAGGTGAGGGTGGAATGAGTTGAGAGAATAGCATTGAAACATGTATATTACCACATGTGAAATAGATGACCAGTCCAAGTTCAATACATGAAACAGGGCATTCAAAGCCAGTGCATTGGGACAACCCAGAGAGTTGGAATGGGGAGGGAGATGGGAGGGGGGTTCGGGACAGGGGGATACTTGTGACTGATTCATGTCAATGTATTGCAAAAACCACCACATTATTGTAAAGTAATTATCCTCCAATTATAATAAATAAATTAATTTTTTAAAAAGAAGAAATATTCTCAAAAAATAAATATAGAACATCCAAATGATGGAATACTATGCAGCCCCTGAAAAACTGTAACATTATTTAATATCAAAATTTTACAAAATATTTAAGATGAAATGTGGATTATAAAAATATTTTATATTTTAAAATATTCTTATTTAAAAAATTTTCCTGGCCACGGTGTTCATGTCTTTCTAAGTGATGGGATTATTAAAATTTTATGTGATTTTATATCTTTAAGGAAAACAGATTGTTTTGTACGCAGGGTAAAAAAAAGGAACTCTGGAAAATCAGTTAAACACCCATTCATCTTGGGAGGTGACTAGCACTTAATTATTAGGCCCTTAAGCCTAACAACCAACTCAACCCTACTTCCAAAAGCATCTCCTGAAAAGGCATACAGCCCTGATGATAAACAGTGAATAAAAGAGATGATTTAAAGGGAAGAAAGGAAGAAGTGGGAGAAAAAAATAAAAGAGGAGATGGGAAGAAAGTGAGGGGGAGTTATGGGATGGAAGAGAAGAGAAGGGAAAGTAATAGAAGGGAAGGGAGAAAAGGGGGAAAAAAAGAAAAGGAAAGGAAATGTGACCAAAAGGAGGGGAAAAGAAAGGAGACAGAAGTGGGAAAGTGCTATGGGGTTTCAGTAACAGATGAAACAAAATCAATTAGGGAATAGAAAGTAGTTTTTCAAATTAGCCTCTAATTAGGTACACACATTATTTTTAAAAATGTAAAATTTGTCACATCACTGTATTGCATCAATTTTCTAGGAGAATGTCCTTAAACAGAAAGTAGGGGTCAAATTAAGCAGTGGGGCCTTACTTTTTTTTAACAGCAATCCAGGCATTGAAGAGAATTTTAAAATATAAATATTTCTAAAATAATTGGCAGTGACTCAACCAGCTAACATCAGGAGCACATGAAATTAATTTTGTAGTCACTGGAAGAATGAACCCAACCAAGCGACTGAGTGCACACACACACACACACACACACACACACACAGAAGAATGAATAGGCTGAGAGACCTGCAGAGATTCTGTCTAGTCAAATCAAGTAACATCCTTAAAGATCCCGGCTTGAATCAAAGTGCCTTGAACATAAGAAACCATCCCTTTCAGGTCACCACAGTGCCTTAAGTAGAACTCTCTGTGCATACAGTATGTTCCCAAGGAGGCCCAAAGGGGAGGGTCTACATGTATACACAAGGCTGATTCATTTTGCTGTACAGTGGAAACTAACACTACATTGTAAAGCAACGATGCTCCAATGAAAACTAACTTTTTAAAATGACATTATACATAAAGTACATTAAAATACCAGAAAAAAAAGAAAGAAAAGAAACCATCCTTAGTGCCAATGATATTGAGGTACTGAGTATTGGCATGAGGAAGGGGCTGGCTGCCCACCCTCAATCTTCATCTGTCCTTTCTCTTCGTACTTGTGATCTGCACCAGCTGCTGTGTTTACTCACCACCCACTTACTCCTTATCCCCACAAAATCTGGTTTTCCTCCCCATCGATACTATCCTGCAGCCTCAAGTATCACTAAGTACCTTCTAATCTTACATTATCTTTTGAAGCATCTCATCACCCCTTCATTCAGTCTCTCCCCTTCCCTGGTTTCCACGACACTGCAGTGAAAGTTTTAAAACATACTTTTGGTCCTTGGCTAAGAGGAGACTCGGCCTTGGGCCCGCCGGTGTAATAAACTGCACTCCACTATCTGCATTGTCCTTCTGAGTGAGTTTGTTTCCTGGAAAGCGTGGCTATAACATTTGGTACATTGGCCAGGAAACTCCTCACTTTGAGGAGACAGGTCTCATTTGAGGCCACCCCGAGGCTTTGTAGCTTGAATCTCCTAGAGGGGGGAAGGCGCCTCGCCCCTCTGGAAGGATTCTGCTTCTCAACGCCCGGACCTTTCACGTCAGCAGGTAGTGGACGGCAGCAGGGGAACTGAGCGCTCAGGTGAGGAGGAACCCACCCGGCAGGGTGGAAGAGGGGGCCTGATCACCCCCCTGGGAGGGACTAGAAGGAGCGGGGACCCACAGGAGCCTGGAATAGGCAGGCGGCGATTGCTTGGTACACAGGTCGACGAGCATGCTAGGGTTTCCGTCTTGGGGAAAATTATTACCAAGCGATCGCCAGGGGAAAAAATAAAAAAAATAAAAAAAATAAAAAAAAAATAAAACATACTTTTAGCAATAGGACACTGCTTTCAGATGAGATCTTGCCTACAACTCTGATTGATTACCATAGCTTTACAGTAGACTT
Source organism: Cervus elaphus (assembly GCF_910594005.1). Classification (NCBI taxonomy): domain Eukaryota; kingdom Metazoa; phylum Chordata; class Mammalia; order Artiodactyla; family Cervidae; genus Cervus; species Cervus elaphus. The sequence goes on from NC_057821.1 coordinate 24,840,286, forward strand.
GAAATCAAGCAGAGTAAGTCATCAAAGTTTGTTCTTCTTTTCAAAGGTATATTTGGCTATTCATCACATTTCCATAGAAATTTTTAATGAGCTTGGAAAATGCTACCAAAATAAAAAGTTGGGTTGTTTTATTGGAATTGCATTGATTCTAAATATTAACTTAAAACTGACATCTTAACATTATAACGTTAACATCTTAACATTATTGAAAAATCCAGTAATGGATCTCTTAATGTTTCTTCTGATTTGGATTCATTACGCTTTTTGGCTTTCCTCATAGCTCAGTTGGTAAAGAATACGCCCGCAATGTAGCAGACCCTGGTTCTATTCCTGGGTCAGGAAGATCCACTGGAAAAGGGATAGGCTACTCACTCCAGTATTTTTGGGCTTCCCTCGTGGCTCAGCTGATAAAGAATCCACCTGCAATGGGGGAGACCAGGGTTAGATCCCTGGGTTGGGAATATTCCCTGCAAAAGGGAAAGGCCACCCGCTCCAGTATTCTGGCCTGGAGAATTCCATGGACTGTATAGTCCACAGGGTTGCAAAGAGTCAGACACAACTGAGCGACTTTCACTTTCAAGATTTTTGGATCTGTGGGGTTGTATTTTATCAAATTTGGGAAAAATTTGGCCATTATCTCATTAAATATTTTTCTCTCCCTCTCACCTCCACTTCCATTTCCATGCGTCCTACCTACAAAAGCGCCCTGAGTTCTAGCTTCCGATGGCCTCCCAGGGATGCCGTCTCTCTCTGCTTGAGGTCTCTCTCCCTATGCTGTGTCTAGAATAGTGTCCCCAGACAGAAAGCTGATTGCTTTCCTTGTGTGTTTCCCTTCTCTCAAGGATCACAGCCTTGTGTCTATTATCCAAAGCCTGAAATATATTCTAACTAGTTTTACAGTCATGTACAGCAGGTAAGTGAAGTGAAAGTAAAAGTATCTTAGTCGTGTCCGACTGTTTGCGACCCCATGGACTACAGTCCATGTAATTCTCCAGGCCAGAATCTGGAGTGGGAGCTGCTCCCTTTCCCAGGGGATCTTCCCAACCCAGGGACAGAACCCAGGTCTCCCACATTACAGGCAGATTCTTTACCGACTGAGCCACCAGGGAAACCCAGCAGGTGGGTAAGTCTAAAACATCACTCTCTTGTGGCCAAAACCAGAAGTCTGTCTGTTCACATTTAAGAGCAATGCACTAAAACTTAAAGTGGACGATCTGTGTAAGTGGGACGTCATAAGGCTTCCAAGTGTCCAAATCCATGGGTCTTTAGCTCCAAAAACAAGTATCTTCCAGTCTCCCTTCTGGAAAGAATAGAATTTGAATTACCAGAATACTGGAGCTGGGGGCAAAAAAAAAAAAAAAAAGAATTTTGTGGGGGGTTGGGGGAGATTGACCTCTGTTTAAGACTAAACAATCTTCCAACCTGGAAACCTTCCAGATTTCCATTGTATTCTCCATCCCCTCCTCCCCTGTGCTGGACAGTTCAGTCGCTTAGCTGTATCTGACTCTTTGCAACCCCATGGACCACAGCACGCCAGGCCTCCCTGTCCGTCACCAACTCCCGGAGTTTACTCAAACTCACGTCCACTGAGTCGGTGATGCCATCCAACCATCTCATCCTCTGTCGTCACCTTCTCCTCCTGCCTTCAATCTTTCCCAGCATCAGGGTCTTTTCCAGTGAGTCAGCTCTTCACATCAGGTGGCCAAAGTATTGGAGTTTCAGCTGAAGCATCAGTCCTTCCAATGAACACTCAGGACTGATCTCCTTTAGGATGGACTAGTTGGATCTCCTTGCAGTCCAAGGGACTCTCAAGAGTCTTCTCCAACACCACAGTTCAAAAGCATCAATTCTTCAGTGCTCAGCTTTCTTTAGAGTCCAACTCTCACATCCATACATGACTACTGGAAAAACCATAGCCTTGGCTAGATGGAATTTTGTTGGCAAAGTAATGTCTCTGCTTTTTAATATGCTGTCAAGATTGGTCATAACTTTCCTTCCAAGGAGTAAGCATCTTTTAATCTAGTAATCATGGCTGCAGTCACCATCTGCAGTGATTTTGGAGCCCAAAAAAATAAAGTCAGCCACTGTTTCCACTGTTTCCCCAACTATTCACCATGAAATGAAGGGACTGGATGCCATGATCCTAGTTTTTTGAATGTTGAGCTTTAAGCCAACTTTTTCACTCTCTTCTTTCACTTTCATCAAAAGGCTCTTTAGTTCTTCTTCACTTTCTGCCGTAAGGGTGGTGTCATGTGCATATCTGAGGTTATTGATATTTCTCCCAGAAATCTTGATTCCAGCTTGTGCTTCATACATTTCTCATGATGTACTCTGCATATAAGTTAAATAAGCAGGGTGACAATATACAGCCTTGACATACTCCTTTTCCTATTTGGAACTGGACATCAAGCACCTAATTAATATCTCACTAATTCAGTATGTCCATCAATTATGTCTCTGCTTCCTGGAGGAAGAAGTGGTAAGGAGATGTCTGACTGGGTCTGCCAGCAGTAATGTCCTGGGCTCTAGCTACTCTTTATAGAGATTTCAAACAACCCCTCCAGCCTCATGTCCATTTCCTGATACCTCTGTGTGTGTGTGTGTTTGCGCGCATGTGCACATGTGCACACGCTTAGTCACTCAGTTGTGTCCGACTCGTTGCCACCCCATGGACTATAGCCTGCCAGGCTCCTCTGTCGATGGGATTCTCCAGGGAAGAATACTGGAATGGGTTGCCATGCCCTCCTCCAGGAAATCTTCCTAATCCAGGGATCGAACCCGTCTCCCACATTGCAGGCAGATTCTTTATCATCTGAGCCACCAGGGAAGCCCAAGAATACTGGAGTGGGTAGCCTATCCCTTCTCCAAGGCATCTTCCTGACCCAGGAAATGAACTGGGGTTTCCTGTATTGCAGGCAGATTCTTTACAAGCTGAGTTACTCAGGAAGCCCCTTCCTGGTACCTAAATTTATCTAAATCCAAAGCTCTTCTAGGGTCCAGTGGGGCAAACTGCCCTGTTTTTTTTATCTAAATGTCCCTTTGCAGGAACTTAATTTTTACATTCCTGTTCCCCAGGAATTCATCCACATTTCCCATATACTTTCAATCTTGACATAATGTTGTGCTTGTGTTACAAAAATCTCCTCACTTTATCAAGAAGGGTGCTTATGCCTCTGTTTTTTGTCCTCCTTTTATTTTATCTCCTTGACACAGGAGGTCCCTTCCTCTGTTTGGTTAAGAGTCCATTCTTAACTATATTAAGCTTCACAGTCATATTTTCAACCGTTTTTCTCTGGTTTTGCTATTTTCAGGCTCTTTGTTCATTAGTTTCTTGTTTCTCATTCCATCTTCTTGGATTCATTTTATGGTTTGCCAGAGCATGTCATTTTTCAGAGAGTGCACAAGGGTGATAAACTTTCTAAATTTTGTATAGCGTATATGTCTTTATTTTGCTTCTATTCCAAATAGTATTTTATAGGGTATAGGATTCTCTATTTAAAATTACCTGCCAGATAACTTTAACAGCACTGTTTCTGACTTCTTTTTCCACTGATGCAGCAGATCAGATGTTCACAGAAACCTCTTCAAGTGAGCACAACGGAAATTGCTGGGTGAAACATCTGGATGAGCGGAGGGATAGTAAAGGGATTCCTCAAAGGCAGAAATGAGAAGAATGCTGCTTTCCCCGCCCCATTCTTCCTTCTCTCCCTGAGTCTGTCCTGGAGTCACCTTGGGTTGGGCCGAGTTTAAAAAAGACACTGATACCCACAAAGGACCATACCCATCTCCTGTCCCCAAGAAAATAATCCCTTTTTTGCTTTGTGAATCACTCTTAAGACTTCATCTTGAGAGCCACAGAGCCACCATGGGGACAGAGAAAAAGAGAGAGGGAAAAGTGGGGGGAAAGGCCCTAGCAGTTCTCCCGAGCAATTCTTTCATTAGTCACTCTGATACCTGCCCTGCCAGACTCTCAAGTTTGGAATTTCTCTGGGAGCTCCATTGAAAAGTATAGTGGACTCTTTCTATCAGTTTTCTCTAAACTGACTTTGCATCATGTTTATTCTGCTGTGATTTCTCTACCCATCCAATGCAACCCACTCTTTATCCTTCAGGAATTCTTCAAACTGCTGGTTGTTTTATGGCAGCTTATTGAGTTTTGCAGCAACCTTTTAGATGTTTTTTTTCCTAAAATCTTTTCTCTTGTTTTGATGTACCATAGCAATACAATATTTTCTGAAGAAGAGAAAAATGTACCGATGCTAAAATGGAAAGATGACCATGACGCATTCATTCATTTATAAATCCATTCATCCATTCAATAAACCTTAAGAGGATCTGCTGTGTATTAGACATCATTCTAACCTTTGGGAAACAGAAGCAACAAAATAAAGTGGCTCTTTTCAGGAGCTGATATCCTAGACTGTCAATAGGTTTTTTAAAAATACAAGTTGAAGAACAATATTAATGATACAATAACACCTTTGTGTGCAAATGGGTATATCTATACCTGGGTGTGTGTGTGTGTCTTCTTTCAGATAGAATCTTCAGGGGATGCAATTAGAGAAGGAACATATGAGAAGGTTTCTTTTAACTGTTTTTATTTTTATTTATATATTGTCCACTTGTACACTTGATTCAGGCTTTGTTCTAGATACTTGGGACAAACCAGTGAACAAAGGAGACAAACTCTCTGCCTCCTTGGAGATCATATTCTAGCAAGAAAAGTCAGACACTAAACAATAAATAAACATAATTTATTTGTTTATTTTATATAATAATAACATATTACCATACATAATATGTTAGCAGGTGACAAGGTCTATGGAAAAAAAAAGGAACAGACTAAGGAAAATTGCCAGTACGACACATGGAGTAGGCATCACGGGGTTGTAACTTTAAATCGGGTGGGAAGGATCGACTTCATTCAGGAAGTAGCATTTCAGCAAAATATTCAAGCGGAGTAGGAAAAGGGAAATGAGAAGGATGCTCAACGTCACCAATTATTAGAGGAATGTAAATCAAAAGTACAGTGAGGTGTTACCTCACACTGGTCAGAATGGCCATCGTCAAAAAATCTATAAATAATAAACACTGGCGAGGGTAGATAGAAAAGAGAACTCTCCTACACTGTTAGTGAGAATGTATTGATAAATTGGTGTAGTCACTATGGATAACAGTATGGAAGTTCCTTAAAAAACTAGAAATTGAATTGCCACATGATCCAGCAATCCCACTCCAGATAAATCCAGAAAAAATGAAAACTCTAATTCAAAAAGATACATGCAGCCCAATGTTCATACCAGAACTATTTATAATAGCCAAGACATGGAAGCAACCTGAATGTCCATCAACAGATGAACAAATAAAGAAAATGTGGTGTATACACACACACAATGGAATATTAACCATAAAAAGGAATGAAATAATGTCATTCACAGCAACATGGATGGACCTAGAGATGATTGTACTAAGTGAAGTTAGTCAGACAGGAAAGCCAAATATTTTATGATATCATTTACATGTGGAATCTAAAATGATACAATGACCTTATTTATAAAACAGAAACAGACTCATCGACACTGAAAACAAATTTACGGTATCAAAGAGGGAGGGAGGAAGATAAATATTTAAAGATGACAGACATCTAATCCTCAAAAAAAAATTCAGTCTTTGAGATGATAGAAAATTCAAAGAAATCTAAGTGAAATGATCTGGTCAAAGCAGTGAACACTTAAGAGAAATGATCCTGTTTCATTTTCTTGCACTGAAACTAGCAAACAGCATAGCCAAGAACAGCCAACACTGAATGTAAGATGAATTCACAGCAGCTCGCAGGCTAGAATCCTCACATCAACCCTATCAGGCAGGTACCATTATTATCCCCACTTTACAGATGAGAAAACTGACTCACAGAGGGACTAAGTTGCCAGAAGTCCCCCAGGGAGCAAGGGATGTGTTCCAGCCCCAGCAGTCCAGCTCAAAGCCTACTCCTCACTCCTGTGCTACCTGCCTCTTCCTCTCTGTCACCGCATTTGTTTAGATGAGCAGACCAACAACCCAGCTTATTTCCCAAGGCAGAAACAGAGGCCCAGAAAGTCTTAAGGATTGCTCAGTGTCCCAGAGCTAGTCTTCAGCCCACAGTTCTCTTTCTACGTTTCAAGACTAATTCAGCAGCCTCACTCACTACTGTAAACCTTTGAGACATCACTGCCAGCCAACTGCTGAGAAGGGGCACTGGCATGAAGAGGAGGCTGTTATTAGGGGACCATAGTGTTGCAGATGAAGAATTAAAGCTGTTGATGCACTGAAGCATTGAAAGGAAGAGGTGCATTGGGGGGGAGCAGGGCAGTGGGCAAACACAATGAAGGAAGAAGGGACAGCCCTGTAGAACCACCTGAAGGTTCAGGAAAGGGGCATGAGAAGCCTGGGAAGAGGTAGGATGGACAGGGAGATCCTGGGGGGCTGGGTGAGGGGGATGTGGGAAGGCAGACAGGGAACAGAAAAATCACGTCACTTATCGTAGCATGTGTTTTCAGTACCAGTCTGGAAATTAGAGAAAACCATGCCTCACGAACCCAGGAAGTACAGTTTGGGATTGCAAAGCCTTCATCTGAGCAACATTTACAAGATCTACGACCCTGTGTGGCACTTAATAGGCACTCAGTAAAGGTTTGTCTCAATAAAAGAGACAAAAGAGGAAGATCTGAGGATCGCTTTCATAAAGAGAAAGACACCTAAGGGAGTAGGTGCTCAATAAATATTATTTTTTTATCTGTGTACCATGAGCAGCCTGGAGAGTCGTAAAAGATTATCTGATATATCTCCAAAGAGCACTTTGCCTCTGATTTCAATTTTCAAAAATTCCCTGGGAGGCTGTGGAATTTCTCACTGGGGACTTTTAAGAACACCTTCTTACAAGAGCCCCTTGGAGGGGTGGCTAAGATGATGTAAAACAGATAGATGAAGGAGGGAGGCTGGACCAGATGACCCTGCAGACCTTCTCCCTCTTCGGTCCTAATTTCCATGTCATCCTCTCAGAAATGGAAGTTTCCATTCTGCTCTGCACGACACACACGTGAATGGGACAGGCCAGCAGACACTGTCATCCCACAAAATGAAGATGGCTGAGTGATTTGGAAACCTTCCAGAAGGGCCTGGTTAAATTGTAGGCCATTTATTTCATGGAGAAATAAACCACAGAGAGCTTCTTTCAAACATGCTCATGGAAAGCAGGACAAAATGCTGAGATTATCTGCTCAGAATTTGCTTTAAAAGAGTCCAGGCAGCACTCATTTATTTTTGAGAAAATATATGATTAACCATAGCTAACTATGAATTCAGATGCTGTGCATTAGACCAGCTCCTCAAAGTTTGAGAGCATTTAATATTATATATCGCTGCCATTTGGGCTAAATTGTTTTTTTAATGTACACAATATTACAAATTTAATTTGAGCCGTTTGAATCAGTCTGTAAAAAAGATTTGATTATACCTGAGTGTTCTGGCCCCGGCTTTTCCGTATCTCAGTAATCTTGGCGGTAATTGGCTGATTAGGCGTCTCACACTCCATCTTTGCCTCAGTTTCCATGGTAATGGTACAGGAGCTATTATAGATGAGAACTTCATCTCTTTCCACTTTAGGGCTGAAACGAGAGGGGAGGTTAAATGGGGTGTCATCAATCTTAATGAAATGCAATTATTTTTACTCTTATTAATCATTGCAAGCCATTAGCTTGTGGCAACTACAGGCCACCATTTGTCAAATTTTGCAAATTTCTGTAATTTTGTTTCCATTATTTTATTGTTTATTTGTTTTCCCTTTATCTGCACACCCTGCAATGAAAATGCACATGGTAAATATCTTTCACTGAGGCCTTTCTCTTTTCCAGATCTATCAGGAACATTTAGCAAAAGCTTCTCCAAGCCCAACTGAATAAGCAATACACAGACAATACTTCCAGTTCCAAAAATGGAAGCAAATGTTGGGGAAAAAAATTTTTTTTTTCTTTACCCCTTCCTCTTCCTGTTCTTACACTCTGTTTGGGGAGTGAATTGCTGAATCCCCCCAGGGCAGATGGAGAAATTGGAAAACCCACACAACTGGCTAACTGGTCCCTAATTCCAACTGTGAAAAAATGAGCTCATTTAGGCTTTCAATTCCCTCTCCCCAGCTGATGGCAATGAGTCTCTGTTGCTAGCAGTGGAACATTAACTTAGTAAATTAATTAAACTTACTTAACAGCCCAGACTAAGGAGATTCGATATATGTGCCAGTTATACTACCAGCCACTCACTTTAAAAGTCCTCTTGCTTTAAGGAGAGAAACCAGAGTGGATTCAAAATGAAAAACAGCAGTGTAGCATTACAGAAAATCTAAAAATATGTTGTCCAGAGGAAACGAGAGCATGGAGTTTGCAGGGTATGGCCCCCAACAGGTGTGATATTTGCTCAAGAATAATCCTGGCTTTAGGCATTGTTGCAACTAGCTCCTAGATGATTAGTTATAATAATGCATGATATTTTACACTTCTTAACAATTTCATATGTATGATCTCATTTCAGCCAGTAAAGTAGGTAGAGGCGTAAAAAAAGTGTAACCCAAAGAGACCTGAGGATTTGCATAAAGTCAAACATGGAAAGTATGACAGCTCCAAGCTGAGGCTCCAGGGGTCCCAACTCCTAGAGCAGTACTCCCGAGTTTTGATATGGAGCATCACGGCCAAGATGGCCAATCCCATGGGAAGACCAGGATTGGTGATGAAAAGGGCAAAAGGTCACTGCTTGAGAAACTATCATGTCGAACTAGATTTTTTCCAAATCAATGTCAGAAATGGTTTCTCCACACTTTGTTAGAAGTAATGAGCAGGATAACTATTACACCTACTTAATCTCCTCGTCTTCAGACTAGAATATTCTCAACTCCATATCCACCCAAAACCTGACTCCCATACCCACTATCTTCTGGACCTACTGTACAGTGTCAATATTTTAACATTGTGCAGCCCAGTTTGGCTGACCTTTGAGGTTGTGGTCTCCCCTTACCTAAGCCCTCCCCACCATGGCACTTAATACTGTATTCGTTTTGTAGCCTCCCAAGCTTAAATTGGAGAAGGAAATGGCAACCCACTCCAGTACTCTTGCCTGGAGAATTCCATGGACAGAGGTGTCTGGCAGGCTACAGTCCACGGGGTCGCAAAGTCAGACACAACTAAGTGACTAACTTACACTTTCACTTTCAAGCTTAAATTAAGACGACAGTGAACTTGAAGTCTCAGAGCCACTACAATTTTCTGAGGAGCATTAACATGCAGAGGTGAGGCTTGGAAGCTGACCAGCTAGATTCAAATCTCTAAATCTACCATCCATCTGACATTGTGAAAACATGACTCTCTAAGCTTTAGTTTATAAAGCACGTTTATAAAATGAAATTACTAATCATAAAGAACATGTTCTCAAGAGGTATTGGGGCAGAAACCAACACAATATTGTAAAGTAATTACCCTCCAATTAAAGTTGAATATATTTAAATAAAATAAGGTATTGGGGGATGGAGCAAAATGAAGCCAACAAACATATCTGTACAGAATCTGGCACTTGGAAGTGGTTGATAAAGTCAGCCCTTGTTAGTTTTGGGTGGTAGGGATGTTGGTGGTATTATTGTTGAAATGTCAATGTGGGGATTTACACTCATTGTTGTTCCAGGCCATCTCACTGATGTGGACCCAATGCTCAGATACATTTGGAATCTGAGCCTGTAACGTAGCTACACATCCATTTAGCTGAGCCATCATCCAGGGGGTATACAAAGCCACAGCATTTGCTCCTGGAGTGTTGGTTACACTCAAAGATTCAGTAAAGAAAAGAAAAGCAATTTAACTTCTAAATTAAAATATGATGTAATGTTTAGATACCTATGGAAATATGAGGAAGTAGAATGCAAAATTCACCTTCCGAGTGAAACACCTGACTTCAGAGCAACTCTATGTTCCTGCCAGGGCACTTCGGGTTTTGTAGCGAGACCTTTCTTTTGCTACTGGAGGTAGGAGTAAAGGAGTGGGTAGAATAGTTTAATAGAATAGTAGTTTCACCACTGCCATTGTAAATCTCTTATAATGTCACCAGAAAGAAAACAAACTTGGTTTCCCCCACCACCGTGTTCCTTGCAAATCGGTTCCTAGATTGTTACTTCCATTTCTGAAGGCTCACAAACCGTCTGATTAATAATTCATTCTGGAATTTTGTCAGGAATAACACAAGCCTAGCTCTCTACATCTCCAGAATTCCCCTTGTTTTGCTTTTTAGGTGAGGGAAAGAATATTTGCTGTCACCTCTCCCTGTTCTGTGCTTCTCTCTCATGTTCATTTCCAGCTGTGGATCTTCACTCATATGAGCAGGTTTTTTGCACTCACTATAGGATGATCTCAGATACTAAGAGAAGAAGCAACCAACTTCCTTTACAACCTTTCTTGGTCATGTGCTTCCACCTCCTAATGAGCCTTCGTCTACCCTTTCTAGTTTCTTCAGCAGCAAATGTCAGAGTAATATAGGGTAAGTCACCCTGCCCTCCTTCCACCTGCCTGTAGCAATGCCCTCCAGTTCACAGTGGATTGTTCCATTTCACTAGTGACTCCAGAAGCATGATATGTATCACCTGCCATCGGAAGCTCACTCCGGCTGACAGAGTCCTAGACCAACTAAACAAAGCCTGTTCCTTCAGCAAGTCCTCCAATAGCTGGTCCCCCAGTAGAAGGTCCTGCTGGTATCTGTTGATGTTGCAGCAAGGATCACTGTGGCTTTCCAGGCCATTCCAGAAGGAGACAGCCTGCTCCCCACAGTCTCAGACACATGACAGAAGAAGCAGATGTCATATTGGGGCCACTGATCTTCCTGGGAAAGACCAGTGATCATGGTGTGGAAGGGCCCACCTCCTCCCTACCTCTGTGAAGTCGGGCATACGCCTGCCCACCACAGCACCCCTGACTCTGTCTCCCATCATCCTGGGTCTCCAGGCTGCTTCCCATTCTGTGTGCCTGCATGTGCTTCCCAATAAAAGAATAAAGTGAAAAATATCATGTTATTCTTGCTCTAAAAGAGTTAAAACCCCTTTCTGCTCCTTAGACTTTTTCACAACTTTTAGCTCATTATTTCTTTTCTCTTTTCCTTTCTGATTATCTGACTAGAATATTTTTCATTAAAAAGCCATCACCAAGATGAGCAGAGACACCAGGATATCAACAATAGACTAACATTTGCAAAATTTCAAAGTTTCTTAATAATTACTATGCCATGTTTTCTTCCACAATCATCCTATGAATTAAGGAATGCAACTGGCTAGATTTAAATATGGACATATGCATATGTAGAGAAATACACAGGTAGATTACATAGTGGGCATACATATACACATGCACACAAATATTTATTTTGACAGAATGTGGAAAGGATATTTGGTTCACATGGTGGTAGAGAGTTCTAGAATCTAAGTTTCCTGAGTCCTGACCTATTTCTCTTTCAGTTGGTCTGATCAGACCCAAATGTAAGCAGGTAATCTTGTACTCGCTCGCTGGGGGAGGCAATAAAAACACACGCTGTCATTCTGTCTCCCTCACTTAGCCTGAAATTGGTTCTTCCGTCTCATCTCCTGGACCCACACAGCCCAGCCAAGCCTCTTGCTGCTGAGGCTGACAACACAACATCATGCTAAGTACACCATTAGTCAGAAGCCTTGGGTTCTAGCCCTGATACCACCGAGGCTTGACAGTGTGATTTTAGAAAGATACTTAGTCTGTTCTTAGAATATAATCCAAACTCCTTACTATGGCCTTTAAGGTCTTCATGTCTCCCCAAGCTCATCTTGAGCCACTTTACTTTCTTCCTACCCTATTCCTGCCCTTCTGACCTCTAACAGTTCATGAAACTTGATGGGTCATTTGTACTTGCTTCACCCACTGTCTGACTCTCCATAATGACACTTCTCTTTAGCTCAGCTTAAAAGACACCTCTTCAGAGAAGTCTCCTCTGAGCCAAGCCAGGGATCCCATACCTGAGCATATATCTGGAAAAAAACGTAATTCTAAAAGATACACACTCTCCATTGTTCATTGAAGCACTATTTACAATACCCAAGACATGGAAGCAAACTCAACATCTATCAACAAATGAGTGGATAAAGAAGATGTGGTACATATATACAATGGAATATTACTTGGCCATAAAAAATAATAAAATAATGCCATTTGCAACAATTTAGATGGACCCAGAAATTATCATACTAAGTGAAGTAAGCCAAAAGACAAATATCATAATCATATTTCTTATATGTGGGTATGGAGAGACAAATCAGGAGTTTAGGATTAACATATACACACAACTATATACAAAATAGATGACCAACAAGGACCTCCTGTATAGCACAGGAAACTCTACTCAATATCTTATAATAATCTAAAAGAGAAAAGAATCTGAAAAGAATATATTATGTATATTTGAATCACTTTGCTGTCTACCTGAAAGTAACACAATATTGTGAATCAAATACACTTCAATTATAAAAATAATTTTAAAATTAGCCTTTACTGTTTTCTATCACTCTATAGCCCTTATCACAACACATGACCACCTTGTTTATTGTCTAGTCCCCTCCTGACCCTTAAAGGTAGGCACTTTGCATCCTATTCACCATTGAATCACCAGCTTCTGATATAGTAACTAGAACATAGTAAACATTTGATAAATATTGGATGGATGGATGGGTAGATGGACAAATTGGGCATATTTTTGCCACAGATATGAATATCTGCCTTTGCCAAATGACATCAAATTTATAGTGGTAGTGGCTGGCGGAGGAGTAACCATTTGATGAAATGGATCCCTTGTAAAGATCCTAGAAAATAGTTCCCTGGGTTCACAAGCAGAATCTTAAGAGGATCGAGGTAAGCCTCTTAGCACATGATTTTCCTAACTCCCCTTCTATAATTTATAATGTGTTTTCTGATTAAGAAATTAGTACATATTCACTGAAAAAATTACATAAAAACTCAATGATGAAAGCAAATATGATCAGTCCTCCAGCCCCATAGGGATAGGCACCCTCAGTGTTTTGGAATACTTCCTTCTAGTTTTTTTCCCAAATACTTGTCATATGTGCCTACAGACACAGGTACTATGAACGCTGTCAGGATTACATTGATGCAATATTTCATAACCTGCACATTTCACTCCTTAATATATTGTAAGCATTTCTCTGTTTGGTTAAATATTATCCATCATGATTTTTCAAGGTTTCTTAGTATAAACACTTACTTCATTTCAGCCTTTTGTTGTTGTTGTTATACCTAAAACTTCAAAGACTATAGTTTTTCATAAATATTACATATTTCTAACTGCTTTCTTAAAATCCTGAAAGTGAAGTTGCTGAATTAGAGTATGAAGAATTATAAGGTTATTAGTGTATACTGCAAATGATAGTCATAGATAAGGGCATAGTTTTTAGTAGGGTCTGAGGCTCAGTGGTAAAGAACCTGTCTGCCAGTGTAGGAGACACGGGTTTGACCCCCTGGGTCAGGAAGATCCCCTGGAGAAGAAAATAGCAACCCACTCCAGTATCCTTGCCTGGGAATCCCATGGACAGAGGAGCCTGGAGGACCTCAGTCCATGGGATTTCAAAGAGTCGGACATGACTGAGTGAATGAACACAGGGCTCAGTTGCCCTCAGCCACCTCCTAGAGAGAAGAGAAGAACTCCAAAGAATAGCTTAGGGACTGAAATAAAGTTGTCGAATTCCGGGGAGCCAGGACCAGCTGACATACACTTGTTGGTGCCCAGCGTCAGCATGCTGAGATCCAGTCTCCCCTGAGCACCACCTGTAGCCCCATTTCCTATAAGCCCTAAGCAAGCTTTTCCCTGCTATTCCAGATAACAACCTCAAGGAGGCCCTTTCTTCCTCTCACTAAATCCAAACTCCTGGTGGCAAATTCACTCTAAACATGGACTGTCCCAGGACATCAGAAAGTCCAACTGCTGTGAAAAAGGCTGGTTCTTGCTTTTCCTCTGGGTAGTCGGTCTTAGTTTTATTTTTTAACGAGGAAATAGGCCTTCATTAAATAATTGGATTTAACCACTCTTGATAAGAAATAAAGAAGGACACTGGGCCATGTTCAGCACTAAAACATCACACTTCATAAAACAGGAGCTGCCTGTGAAAATGAAGTCCATCTAGAGCAACTGACATGGCCACACTTTTTAAAAAATTTGTTTAGAAAAGGTGGTTTTTACCTGGAAAGTTGTGGTATTTGTTTTTTAAGTTCAAAAAAAATCCTTATAAGCTTATAACTTCTAAATCCGAGATCTACAGTCCTGCCTGTGCACCCCCACTTCTTTTGAATAAACATTGTACAATCTGCTGGATTTCTCTATGACTTTTTCTCATACTTGTGAATCTGTTTGGAAAGAAAAGAAAAAGGAGAGGGGAAAAGAGCCTTCTGTTTTTCATAATGTCTAATCTTTTTCCCCATTGGCATTCACCAGATGTTGCTTCGGATCGGAAGATAAATATTAAAACCTAAGCAAGAACAAAGCGGGCTGTTTACTGGGCAGATTTTTCAGATGTTCTCTTGAACACTTGAAAAGACAGCAGACGCTTTGATATGCAGGCTGGCTGGAATCCACAATGGAACAGTCCCTCCGACAACAGCACTGGCCCCAGGGCCAAGTCCACCAACATGGAGTTCCTGATGATTCCATCAATCCACTGACCACGCATTTGTATGCAAGGTCAGGGAGGGAAAGGACTGAGTTACCTGATGAAGAGGCCTGAGAACGATGGAAGGATAGACTCTGTCCAATGATCTTGTGCCAAGAGGCATCGGGAACTTTCTTCACAGATGTAGAAGTAAGGCCATGATTCCGGCGGGCTCTCTGTCCCCACAGTGATGATCAAATCACAGTGCACATAGCTGCAGCTGGAGGTCTCGCAGTCCTCCTCCTCAGGCCTCAGGTCACACAGGGAAGCTAAGGACACTGCAGGAAATAGTCACTGTTGGTTTAGGTGATAACCACAGGAAGAACTGAAGGTCTCACATTGTTTCATCAACCAAGCCCATGTGCTGCACTTTGACCAATAGGAAAATAAACTTACTCATTTACTCTTCTTAAAAATCAGAGAAACAAACATCATATATTAATGCATATGTGGAATCTTGAAAAATGATACAGATGAACCTATTAGCAGGGCAGGAATAGAGACACAGACGTAGAGAATGGACATAATGGACACGTGGACATAAGGCTGGGGGAGGGGAGGGTGGGTGGAGCTGAGAGATTAGGATTGACATATATACACTACCACGTGTAAAACAGACAGCTAGGAGGAACCTGCTGCATAACACAGGGAGCTCAGTCTGTGCCCTGTGATTACCTAGATAGATGGGATGGGAAGGGGGGGCAGTGGGACAGAGGTTCAAGAGGGAAGGGATATACATATACACATAGCTGATTCCCAGGTGGCACTAGGAGTAAAGAACCCACCTGCCAACACAGGAGACATAAGAGATGCGGGTTCGATCCCTGAGTCAAGAAGATCCCCTGGAGTAGGAAATGGCAACCCACTCCAGCATTCTTGCCTGGAAAATCCTATGGACAGAGGAGCCTGGTGGGCTACGTCCATAGGATTGCAAAAAGTCAGACATGACTGAAGCGACCTAACAGGCCTAGCTGATTTATGTTATTATACGGCAGAAACTCACACAACGTGGTAACGCAACTGTGTGCTGTGCTGTGCTTAGCTGCTCAGTCGTGTCTGACTCGTTGTGACCCCAGGGACTGTAGCCCACCAGGCTCCTCTATCCATGTGGATTCTGCAGGCAAGAACACTGGAGTGGGTTGCCATGCCCTCTTCCAGGGGATCTTCCCTACCCGGGATTGAACCCAGGTCTTCTGCATTGCAAGTGGATTCTTTACCATCTGAACCACCAGGGAAGCCCATGAATACTGGAGTGGGTAGCCTGTCTCTTCTCCAGAGGATCTTCCCGACCTGGGAATCGAAGTGGAGTCTCCTGCGTTACAGGCAGATTTTTTACCAGCTGAGCTACCAGGGAAGCCCAAAGCAACTATATCCCCAGTAATAAATAACACATGTCCATGTATGGAAAAAAACACCACAATATTGTAATTATTCTCCAATAAAATGCATTAATTAATTTTTTAAAATCTGTATTAGATATACATAACACATACAGAAGGATATAAATCATGCTTTTGTAAAATATGAATCATCCAAGTAAAAAAAAAAAACTCATGTGAATGTACCACAGGATCAGCCAACATAAAGTCTGACACCGTCACAATGCTTGCCAATCTACGTGCTCCTGGCCAAGTCTACCACTTCCTCCTCATTCTCAGAAACAACCACTAGACAGAAGGTGGTTGACTTTTACTTCCTTTTGAACTTTAGAAAGTTATACATGGCATAATATTCTTAGACCTGCTTTCTTCACTCAATATTATGTTTTCAAGATTCAGCCATATTATCACACATAACTGCTGTTCAAATATTTTCTCTGCTGTTCAACACTGCTTCATGTGAAAGTACTACAATATATTTGCCTATTCTGTCACCAATGGACTTTGGGGAATTTCCCAGCTTTTGCCACTACAAATATGTAATGCATTTTCTCTAGAGTATATGTCTCTAAGAAAATTGTTTGTGCCATTTTACTTTCCTATCTTTATGGATTCCCAGTAATCCACAAAATTGCCAGCACTTAAGATTATCAGACTTAATTTTGGTCAGTCCAGTGAGTATACAAAAGCATCTCATTATGGCCTTAATTTGCATTATCATCTTTATTTTTTAGGTTGAACAGCTTTTTGTATATTTAGTAATAACTCCTATTTTCTCTTCTACGAACTTCCCATGTAGGTCACTTGCCCCTTTGTTCTACTGGAATGCTTATCTTTTCCTTATTGATTTGTGCCATTTTATACTCTGAGTACTAATCCTAAAGAAATTACATGCTTATTAACACCTTCTCCAGATTTGTGGCTAGACTTCTCATTCTCTTTATGGGATCTCTTGATTAAGTGAAGTTCTTGATTTTCATATAGAGTTCTATTAACATTTCATAAAGAAGAAAAGCAATGATTTAAAGCTCTCTGACCCTGAGACCATTTCTTCCCAGGTCACGAGACACAATGTAAAAAGCATCACCAAGGCAGACTGGTAATAACTTTTTACAGGAGGATGAACAAGTCTGCCATTTCCTACTTCCTTTGGAGTAGGAAATGACAACCCACTCCAGTATTCTTGGATTCTCCAGTATTCTGCCTGGAGAATCCTATAGACAGAGGAGCCTGGCAGGCTACAGCCCACGGGATTGCAAAGAGCTGGACATGACAAAATGACTAAGCATGAACAGGTCTCTATGTGAGATGGTTTGGGAGTACCTCTGCCTGAAAACCTTAATCAAACAGAAAAAAAAAAAATTTCTCTAGCCTTCTACCTCAGGAGCTAGCCTGTTCACTCAGGTACAGAACACGTGTTATCAAGGACTATGAGCTTGAAGCTGACACCTGCCCATATCACACGACTGCAGGCAGCAAGGGATGAGGCAAGCACACAAGAGGGCTTGCCATTACTCATTCACACAAAAATAGTTACTATTTTTGCCGGTACATTCTGAAGCACCTGACATGTAGTAGGTTCTGTGACTGTGTTCCCAAAGAATTATAGCAGTTAAAACGTCTGGAAAGTAAGACTCTCACATGGACAGAGAAAACATGAGAACTTTCCAGTAGTAAGCCCTAGGGCAAATAAAAACAGGCTTAACACCTATAAAATAATGAACTCATAATGGGCGATTAGGTAGATGCAAATTGACAAGGTGGATTATGATAAATGCCCAGTGCTGGGGATCAGAATCCATGAATTTTACTCAATTTTACTCAAGGTTCTGCCACGAAATAGCTGTGTAACCTTAATCACTTTAGGTTTTCACACCTTACAGAAAAAATCAGTTTCCATGAAGAAGTCATATCATATAATTCAAGATATAAATGCAGGAAACCAAAAGATCAAATATCTTGCTGATTTTAAACAAATACCGAGTGTTAAACTGACAAGGTACTGTAACAACCTATCATATGAAAAAGTAAAACTCTTCTTTCATCAGAAGTATAATTTGAGGGAAAAGTAAAGATGCATGCATGCGTGTTCAGTCTCTTCAGTCAGGTCCGACTCTTTGCAACCCTATGGACTGTAACCCGCCAGGCTCCTCTGACCATGAGATTCCCCAGTCAAGAATTCTGGAGTGGGTTGCCATGCCCTCTGCCAGGGGATCTTCCCGATCCAGGGATTGAACACAGGTCTCCTGCCATCTCCTGCATCACAGGTGGATTCTTTACTGCTGAGCCACTGGAGAAGTCCAAAAGTAAAGATGAATGACCCCAAAGCAGAAAAAGGACTTTTTTAAAAGCTTCACCTTTAAAAAAAAAAATTTATTGAAGTATAGTTGATTTACAATACTACATTAGTTTCAAGGATACAGCATAGTGAATTCCATATTTCTACAGAGTCTCAGAAGAGAAATACCAAAATGTTTACTGATACAGCAGTTCCCAAGGTTGTGCATTTCTAACAGACTCCCAAGTGCTGCTACTCTTGCTGCTCCAGTAATAATAATTTTTTTCAATAATCCTTCCATAATAATATAATTCTCGATAATAATATCATTGAGAAGCATTGTGTTAGAAGAAGTGAAATTATTCAGCTTTCCCAAAGGCTTCCAACTGATTAAGGTGAAAAAAACAGAGTGGGGAGCATTAGGGAAAAGGACAGATTTCTCTGGAAAGAGTAACTGTGAAACACTTGAGGGGGTTACTGCTGTGAAACTGCCCGCTAAAAAAATCTTTTAAAGTATAACAGATTCTTAACTAACTTGATTCTATACAGTCCTTTCTGAAGGTAGGGGAATTATTAGTAGTTTTTAGCAATTTCTGAGATACATCCCTCTGACAATTTGATGTCCATTATAGACCTACTTCTTGGGGGAAAAAATACATAATCATAGTCTCAAAATTTTTTATTCAATTTCAGAGATTCATAGAATTCCCAACTTCCATCTTGGATCTTAAGTAAGAAGCCAATGGAGTAGGATTTCACAAGTTCCTCCCCATCTTTAGACATCTTTTAAAAGACTTATTTTTTAATGAAAAAGGAAAAGTCAAATTATCTATTTCCCTGGAATAAATGAGCAGCCCTTGCACAATCAATGAGTGTTTGCTGACACCTAGTGGTAAGAGTAAGAGTCACAGCTTCTCACTCATTTTTCTCTTAAAAATCAAGAAATTTTGAAAAGTCTTTTTATAAATTTAACCAAATCTCATTAAATACAATAATTTATTTTATTCTCCTCCTATGAGTTATGAAACTCCCAATAAAACACAGCTTTTCTAACCCTGACTTCATGGTTTTTAAGTTCGTACTTCTGGTTGAAACTGGTTGTCTTGAAACAATAGCAAGAGGTTGGCTGATTTAAACAGTGTATATGTGAAAGCCGCACCTTCTCCCAGAAAAAAAAAAAACTGTAGCAGCATTTCTTAAATATTAGGACCTAGAAATGGTTGATTTTATGTTTCCCTAGTGACTCGGAGGGTAAAGAATACTCTAGCAATGTAGGAGACCCAAGTTTGATCCCTGGTTCGGGAAGATCCCCTGGAGAAGGCAGTGGTTACCCACTCCAGTATTCTTGTCTGGTGAATCCCATAGACAGAGGACACTAGCAGGCTACAGTCCATGGGGTCGCAATGAGTGGAACACATCTGAGCAACTAACATTTTATGTTTCCACCATTTCCCAATTCCCTTATTAATTCTTTCATCAGACATTGATTTTGCACATCCCCTAAGCCAGAACAGCTCTATGCATAGGAGTGAGAGCAGAGAAACAGATATATTAACTTAAATTTTCTACCATATCCTAAATTTCCTACTGCAGAATCTTAAGTAGAATACTCCTCTCGTCTATAATGTTCTGCTTATATACCTGATGATAATAAGACCCTCAGTTTCTGGTATTTTAAACAAGGGTTGTTTCTCCTCCCCTTCCTTTCCCTGCTCCTCTCCTTCCTCCTTCTGGTCTAAGACAATCCAGTGCAAACTGCCAGCACAATAGTATTGTACATCATGGAATTTTGGTCCAAGCTCAGATGAAGTGATGCTTTTATCACTGTAAGTCTTTTACCCACAGCCAAGTTGCTGACACATAAATTAGGAATATAACTTAAAGCATTATACAGAAAACATGAGGGCAAATGGTTTTTAAGTGCACAGGTACAAGATGTATGACTATGCAAACAATATAATCACATGGTTTAGCTGACCCTGTAGTGATAAACGGCAGTTTCATCCCTGAAACCTTTTTCTGAAGCTCAGTGGGCAGTTAGTATGTGTTGTGAGCTTCGTGGGAAAATCAAACCTTGCACTTTGCATTCTAACCCTCACACCCCACAAAGACACAGCTTCCCATGCCATATTTTACATGATGACTGCAAAGCTTAAAGGGCTTCCCAGGTGGTTCAGGGATAAAGAATCTGTCTGCCAATGCAGGAAAGGCAGGTTCAATCCCTGGGATGGGAAGATCACCTGAAGAAGGAAAGAGCAGCCCATCCTAGTATTCTTTCCTGGAAAATCCCACGGACAGAGGAGCCTGGCGGGCTACAGTCCATTGAGTCACAAAGAATCGGACATGACTTAGCGGCTAAACAGCAACAAACAACTACAACAAAGCTTAAAGCAATGAGAGATCGTGGTTATTTTACTGAGTTACGGCTCAGATAATTATCTGGACTTTACAGAATAAAAGGATAATGTCAACATTGACCCTTTTGCCTATAATAAGATTCAGGACCTGAGCACACTAATGTGCAAGACATTTCCAGCCAGATGATGTAATCCCTTCACTAGTACTTCCAGTAGGCAGACATTTCCAGCAGCCCCACCTCAGGAGACCAAGAGACTATTTTCTCCCTGATGCCTATGCTGCCATTGAAACTAGTATTCACAACTCAGAATCACTTTCCCCATTATCACAGAACTGCTGTCAAGAATATGTGATAAATTTTTTGCTGTTATTAATACGACAAAAAAAAGCTATTATGAGTCATCTTAATAGGCGGTCCTCCATACTAACTACCATTTTACATGGGGATCAGAGAAAACTTTTTCCACAGAAACAAACAGAAAAATTGAGTCAATAGAGCATGAATTACCCAAAAAAATGGAGTTAACCAGAGTATGCTAATTTCACACCTACTCTTTATAAAACAAATATGGTGTTTTTACTGACCATCAAGGGGCAGAACCAAGCAGCTGAAGGCAGACACCGTCGCATTAGCCAAGACTTGGCAGGGAGCACCACACACGGCAGCTGAGATGTTCCCGGGAGAAAATCCTGCTCCAAACACATGCACGAGCCTCCCACCTAGGTGGCCTTTAAAGACAAAATGAGGAGTTTACCATCACAGAGGCAAATATTTTTTTTCTCAAAATTCAAGCCCATGCTTTCTCGCTGCCCACCCTTCTTTCCATGCCCACCGGAGTCCACACAATTGGCCTGGGATCCCCGATTTTCTCAGTTTCCTCTCACTAAGCTCTGAGCTCTGATGCCCACAGCCCTTGTTCTGTCAAACCCCAGTCATACTCAACAACCTATGAAGTGTCATAATTCTTATGTATGAAAATAATGCTTGTTTATAGTTTATAAACTTTTTATACAGGAGAGTACACAATGAAAGTAAAACTTCCGTTACCTACTTATCTCACTCCCTAGAAAAAGACACGTCTAGTTTCTCGTGAATCCTTTAGGAATTTCTAAAGCATATAGACTATTTTACTATAAACTGATCATTCTATACATAGCATTCTATGACTTATTTTTTAATTAGAAATGCAGCATAAATATCTCTCCAAGTCTATATACATTTTATATATATATATATATATAGAGAGAGAGAGAGAGAGAGAGATCCAGCTTTTCATTTTAATAGACACTTAGAATTCCATTATATGATTAGACCCTAATGTATTGAGCAATTTTCTTGTTGATTAATGAAAGTAAAAGTGAAAGTCACTCAGTCGTGTCCAACTCTTTGTGACCTGATGGACTATACAGTCCATGGAATTCTCCAGTACAGAATACTGTACTGGAGTGGGTAGCCTTTCCCTTCTCCAGGGAATCTTCCCAACCCAGAGATTGAGCCCAGGTCTCCCACATTGCAGGAGGATTCTTTACTAGCTGAGTCACCAAGGAAGCCCAAGAATACTGAAGTGGGTGGCCTATCCCTTTTCCAGGGGATCTTCAAAACCCAGGAATTGAACCTGGGTCTCCTGCATTGCAGGCAGATTCTTTACCAACTGAGCTATCAGGAATAGTTCCATAATATCTCCCCTTTTGCTGCAATTAAAAATGCTGCAATGAACTATACACTTATATGAATAAAAATGATGCAAACTCTTAGACATGGAATTACTAGGTCAACAGAAAAGTAAATTTTTAGTTTGGAAGGATATGGCCAGATTTCTCTCCAAAATAACGTTGCCCTGGTTTACATTCCTATCTGCCATGTAAGAAGTATGCCTATCAAATGGGTAAAGTCAAGACAATATGTTTTGCTTCAGTATGAGAACCAATAAAGGAAAATGCCGGTTGAAATCTCTAGTCCATGCTAAGATTCCAGCTTCTCCCACCTTCATGTGAAGTCTAGGTGGTACTTACACAGCCACCTGACCAAGTTTTTGCCTGGGTACATTCTTACCCCTGCTCTTTTGCCTAAAAATCATGGATTCTTAGAGAGTTGAAAGGAGAACTAGGGAGGAAAAACCAGCCCCAACCTTTTATCAAATAATAATGCTGAGGCTTAAAAAAGTTACCCAGCTAAGATAGTGACAGACTTAGAAACAAGCCCCAATCCCTATATATCTCACCCAGTTGAGGTCGGACACATGTGTTCCAAAAAATTAGATTGGTACTTCATCAGTCTAAGATCCTGTTCCATGACTTCTTCTAAACTTTCTGCATCACAATCACATTTGAACTATCTTAAGTGTGTTTATGTGCTAAGTCACTTCAGTTGTGTCCGACTCTTTACAGCCCCATGGACTGTAACCCACCAGGCTCCTCTGTCCATGGGGTTCTCCAGGCAAGAATACTGGAGTGGGTTGCCATGCCTCCTCCAGGGTATCTTCCCCACCCAGGGATGGAACCCACATCTCTTATGTCTCCTGCATTGGCAGGTGGGTTCTTTACCACTAGCGCCACCTGGGAAGCCCCATCTTAAGTGTAAGAAGACATTAAGGGAACAGAAACCCAAACCTTCGCTGTAAGAAAAGGCAAAGCACACTGCAGTATATCTAAAAAGAGAGAAAGTTCAACCAATGCAGTTATACTGCACAATTGGCCTGTTATTGATGGAGTATGAATTCATCTGTGAAACAGTACAAAATGATAAAAATTAATCATATTTAATACATTTAAAACAATTCAAATTGGCAAATAGGTCTAAAAATAGATGAAAGCATTTATGCTCTACTTAAATGATCAAATTATGAGCTCTTACAAATGGTATTATTTAATTTAAAACACAAATTAAAGCGGGTTAATGCATCAAATTAAAAGACAATCAAACACTTAGAGAATATGCACAATCCCCTCAATTAAAAAAAAAGCTTCATAAATGGAGCATGACAAACTTTTAGGAGGCAGCTGGGACTGTAAGAGGCCAACCGGCTTCTCTCTTCTTCTGTCGTTCAGACTGATGCTGATTTCCTACCTTGTGAGTGAGTGGTGAGAGGAGCTATTAATCCACTTACATAAAGAAAGCTCTCTGCCTCATCTATCTGACTTACCAAAGTTCTCGGTCACTGCTGCAATGGTCACTCTGGAAGTGAACACCAGGACGGACGAGGCCCACCCTCTCATGCGGTCGTAACCTCTGACTTGGTACTCCCCGGCCGGAAGGGATGGGACCACACAGTGGAGAAGGGTATGGTTGCCAGAGACACCCACACAGGGGGACATCCCAACAAAAATGTCTACATTTGTAGCTCCTGAGATCCCGGCTACCGAAAAGGTTAAGACATCATCAGTCTGAGAAACAGAGAGCAATTCGGGAGTGAAGGCACTGCTGTAACCAATGACTCCCATCTTATAGGAAAGTCCATCTACCTCTATGTCCAGGGAAGCAGAGCCATTCCCTGCAGGAACAGCACATTGGATAAGCTCAGAGCTGAGGCTCACTGTCAGGCAGGCCTGCTGGCCAATGTAGACTAACGTGGAGTTCAGTCCCTTCAAGGCTGTGCCCTCCAAGGTCAAGAGGCTTCCACCAAGGAGGCTGAAATTCTTGGGGAAATAATGAAACACTTGAGGCAAAACATGGAAGTGTCTGGAAAAGTTACCAGAACAGGCGTACCCATATCTTGTATGAAAAACAGATAGGTAGTGAGGTCCAGGGGACAAGTCACTTATCCAACATGCCACGTGGCTTCTGTTATGGAAAGTCACAGTGCAAGCAAGACAATCATCCACAAACACCACTGACTCATCAGCCGTGATACCTAACCTCTGACCCTTAATTAGCACTGTGGTCAGAGACCCATTGATGTTTGTGGTCCAAGCATCCACGATAGAAGTTGTCTCTTCACTTAAGAAAAGAGTGCAATTCCCCTGACACGTGCTGGGCAGTCCATTCACCAGGACAGTGACATTCAGGGTGAAGGAACCACCAGGCAAGGGGTCACCCACGGGGGTAATCTGGCAGAGAACTGTCTGGTCCCCGAAACTCAAAATCACACAAGTAAAGGGACCCGAGAGGTCAACCTCCACTGACCTCCTGCTGGAGTGGAGAGCCAAGCCCCTCACTGTGAGAACAGTCCCTCCACAAGTGGACCCGCGTGTTGGGAAAATGGCGGTTATCTGAGGCGTCACCACACACTGCTGGGGCACCGCAGACATGTCAGCAAACCCCATCTGCCTCTGGTGTATTTGGAGAGGATAGAGGCCGGCCTCCAAAGTGTCAAGAGGAAAAGCGCACCCAGCCAGGCTCAAGTTGCTCCCGGGAGATGGGGTCTGGAGATCACAGCTCAAGTTACCCAGAAGGACCACTGAGTCAGAGAGATTCTGTCCCTCCACATAGAGCCTCAGGCTGTGATTCGTGACTTCTCCTCGCGTGGCAGTGACCACTGGTGTTGCTGCCACTTCATACGTGAAGGTGAAGCCCTTCCCCACCAGGCGAGGCGAAGGTTGGTGGGGGAAGGGCTTGCTGCCAGCCCAGACCTCCACAGGGACTGGGGTGCTCAGCGGCAGGGCGGCTGGCGGCGGGGTCTCACACCAGACGTTGGTCTCTGTTGAGTTCACAATGTCACAGGACCGATTGTCCACCAGCACCCAAAGCAAACTTCGGTCCCTGCTGAACCCTCTTCCTGAGATGCTGAGGATGGTTCCACCTGAAGCACAAATATTGAGAAAAAAAACTGAGAAGCTGGTATTGCAGAACTAGGAACTCACAGCAGCTGTGTGAGCCCCAGCACAACTAAGTGAAAGGTGGGGTGTTGGTGAAATTCTCTCACCTCACCCCACCAGTGTTAAATGTATGACCATTTTGGCAGGAGTCAGACGGGCTGAAATTCACATGGCAGTAAAGCAACACATTATTCTATAAGAATGTTCATAAAATTTAAAACAAAATATATTTGCAAGTATATTTATAGATCCTAGACAACTTCAACACTAATGAAAAATCAAATTTCTTGAAGTGCTCTCATCATCTGCTATATTATCATACATGCTATTCTACATTATTCTATATATTACTATGTAGAAAGAGTATAATTCATATATACATATATACAACATATACATTAATAAAAAATCAAATTCTCTAGTCTTCTTATCATCCATTGTATTAACTGCCCTATTATTCCATATTATTCTCTATATTACTACACAGAGTATATGTATATAGTTCTATATATGACCAAACTAGACAGCATATTAAAAAGCAGAGACATTACTTTGTCAACAAAGCTCTGTCTAGTCAAAGCTATGATTTTGTCAGTAGTCATGTATGCATGTGAGAATTGGACCATAAGGAAAGCTGAGCACTGAAGAAATGATGGTTTTGAACTGTGGTGTTAGAGAAGACTCTTGAGAGTCTCTTGGACTGCAAGGAGATCAAACCACTCAATCCTAAAGGAAATCAGTCCTGAATATTCATTGGAAGGACTGATGCTGAAACTAAAGCTCCAATACTTTGGCCACCTGATGCGAAGAACTGACTCACTGGAAAAGACCATGATGCTAGGAAAGATTGAAGGTGGGAGGAGAAGGGGATGACAGAGTATGAGATGGTTGAATGGCATCACTGACTCAATGGACATGAGTTTGAGCAAGCTCTGGCAGTTGGTGATGGACAGGGAAGCCTGGCGTGCTGCAATTCATGGGGTCACAGAGTTGGACACAACTGAGCACCTGAACTGAACTGAACTGATATTCAACTTACACATTGATGAAAAATCAAATTTGTTGAATTCTTCTACTTATCTTCTATATTAGTTTATATAATGTTTCAGTAATCCATATGTTACATAGTCATATGTGTATTTGTATGTGACATATCAAGAGCCACTGAAACATACTTGTGATTTTGCTGCCATAGTCATATTGTCTCACTTTCTGGTTTAGGGCCAATCAAACCCTATCTACAGGACAGGGATGGGAGCCACGTACCCCTTATCATCACCAAATCAGTGGTAATGTAAAGCAGATTTTAAAAGGATTATACTATGTTCAAAAAGGATAATGTACCTACTATAGAACACAGGGAACACTTCAATACTCTGTAATGGCCTACATGGAAAAAGAATCTAAAAAAGAGTGGATATATGTATATATATTCACTTTACTGTATACCTGAGACTAACACAACATTGTAAATCAACTATACTTCAAAAAGAAAATTCTAATGAATTATGTGCTATTTCATACACTGTCACAATGATTATCATATGCAAATATATAGCTTTCATTTTTTTTTCTGAAGATGAATAATTTTCTATACTTCTCTATTTGTCCGGTCCTGACATCTCCCATATTGGCATTTGTGTTTCTTTTTCTTTTAATTAGTGCAGTATAGTTGCTTTATATTGTTGTGTTAGTTTCTGCTGAACAACAAAGTGAATCAGCTATTCGTATAAATACATTCCCTCTCTCATGGACCTCCCTTTCACCCCCTCCTTCCCATCCATCCCCGACTCTGTTTGGTCCTTCATTCACATCCCAGAGCAAGTAAAGACATCAGAGACTCATGTCTCCTCTCCTTGCATAAGCAGTATCGAAATGACTAACTCAGGAAGCTCTTCCCTTGTTTTCTGGGTTTTTTTTTCAATTGAACTATAGTTGATCTACAATATCATGCTCATTTCTGGTGTACAGCAAAGTGATTTAGTGATATGTACTCAAGATGTGCCACTTTTTAGATATTTCAGCCTCCTTCCATTAAAAAAAAAAAAAGAAAAGGAAACTGGGCACATCTCTTTTTCATAAAAATTCTTTAATTTCCTGAACTCACTGGGCTAAAGAATCCTGAGTTTCACACTCTCCAAAGTACACCACTCAGTTCCCAGGGCAAGGAAAAGTGCCTCTCCCTTCAGCCCCATCTCTGGTCTCACTAGTTAATTAATCCAGGAACAAAATCTGAATATCCAGGGCATAGACTTACAGAATAAATGAAACCAGTCAGGTCAGAGCCACTTACCCACAACGGACCCACAGCAAGGCTGGATGCTAAAGACTTCTGTGATGTACTGGATGTGAAGATCCACCCTACAGAAAATGGGGAGATGGTTATGAAATAACTGAAAGTCAGGAGAAGAGAAAAGAAGGCACAAAACAGCAGAGATGTGTATACTGGAGGAGAAGAAAAGAGAAAAAGGGCTGTGATGCAAAGCACATGAGATCAGCACTGCCCACCAGAGAAAGAGGGAAATGGTGTAGAAGAGAATCTGCGGTGATGTTTTCCTGCACCAACACCAGGTGGGGACATCAGTCTCCCTGAATTTAGCTACTTTCTGGAATGAAGCGAGGGAACTTCCAGAGAAATGCTGAGCAGAGAGACTTCAGGGTGAAGAGGACTGAGAGCAGCTTGTACAGTAATTGATGGCATTTACTCAAAGCCCAGTCTAATTAAAGGTCTTAGTGAAATCAGTCTCTTATTAAGCACAGATTCTTCCTCCTGACATAGAGGTGCCCAACCCACCCCAGCCAAACCAAGAGACATGACATCTCAGCTCCAGAAAGTTCTTTCCCCAACTAGTAAGCCAAAAATTAGACTTGAGAGTGAACTGTCCTGTAGGATCTCTAAGATTTGTTCAAATTTTAGGATTCTCACGAGTTTATCTCTTAACTTAAGAGAAGTTAAAAGAAGAAAAAAATAATGACTTAACTCAAAGCTAGAATTCTTCAACTGAATCATTAAATCATCAGGAGAGCTATAATGAATGGCAGGAGTCCACCTCACCCTTGTGCATGAATGTGGACTCCATTGATGGAGACTGAGATTCCATGGAGCCCGGCAGGCAGCGGGGGGAGCACCACTTCCAGGCCCTGAGGTGTCTGCCTTTGGACCCAAGCCCTGGTGTCCCCGATGCGGACTTCAGCATCCAGATCTGTGTGGTTCACTGGCAGCGCCATTCCAATGGAAAGGATCTCACCTCCTATGTTGAAGAAAATCCATTAGCCCCTGTGAAGTGGATTAATGCTTCAATCACGTATACAATTCTAAAACTATCTTTCTGGATTAAACACGTGGTCAGTACTGTGCATAATACTCTAATCAAGAGTTTTAATGTCAACCTAATTTTTTTTCGTGAAACTTACAACCCTTTTAATGGAGATACAGCCTATAACCTCAAGGGCACAGAAAGCAAAATTGTCAGAATGATTATATTCAAGAAGCACTAGTTCATCTCAGTGTAAAGGCAAATCGAGTAGTTATGATGGTCTTCATAATGAGAAAGTAACACCTCATGACCTCTTTTTTAGCCTCTACTTCTCTGAAGATGAAAATCTAAAACTCTGTCTCCAGTATGCACTGAGCTCCATAGCAATGCTATATATGCATTCAGTCATTCACAGGGAAGCCTGGCATGCTGCAGTCCATGGGGTTGCAAAAAGTCGGATACAACGGAGTGACTGAACAACAACAATTCACAATTATAGAGTCCTTTCACCTATACTATCCCATTTGACCCTCACACTGTCCTGATAACACTATTTGGACAGTTAGCAAAACCAGCATTTTGCTTTTGAGGAAACCAAGGCTCAGAAGTCTAGGTCTCAGAGATGATTAATGGAAATGTGAGGGCCTGAGCCCAGTCTTGTAAATATCTCAGTGCCTTTTTAGTTTATTAGCAACTCTACTAAAATGCCAGGTATACCATGAGCATTCATTGTACATGAATAAAATGAATACACTTCATTTTATCTCAAATATTTCATGAGTATAAATAAGAATATGCCACAGAGGCACAAAATAAGTTAAATATGGCCCCTGCCCTCAAAGAACCTCCAAAGTTAATAAAAATAGGTGTCAAAAAAGACACCTTCAGAACAAGACAAGCCATACAGAGGCAGAAATTAGGCATGGCATTGTTCAAATCAGAGCCACCGTCTGAATATCAAGAAAGGCCGTGTGGGCAAGATGGTGCCTGAAATTCAATTTGAAAGATAAATCCCCATAGGGACTGATAGAGAGTCAAGGATTTACACTTTGATTCTAAAAACTTCAGATTTACCCAAAGCTTTTCCTTTTGTAGCAATTTCTCATTTAATCACTCAGTGACTTGGAGAGAAGGAAAGAGAATGGGGTGACTTCCTGGAAGACCAGGTACATGTGGATACAGGTAAGGATCGTATAGAAAGAGGCCAAGTTAAAGATGGTTCTGTGGCTGAAGATGAAGAAAGCTAACTTCATTTTCTTCCCTGTTCCACATCCTCTTTACTTCTTCCTATCTTCCCAACCTCGTTTCTACTCTCAGGTCTGAAGCCTCAGTTTAGTGAGTATAAAAATTTCAGGGTTGACTGAGAAGTCATGATCACAAGGTGGCCATAGCACAGAACAAGATTTATACAGATGGTGCTTTGACAGGTTCCATAGGTGGGGAAATCTGCCAGCTGGAGACCTTCCAGAAGCATCAGTCAGAGACTGACACCCAGAAGAGGAGACGGGCAAAGAACTCCTAGGGGAGAAAGAGATCAGAGAGGCAGCTTCTATGTCCCTCACATAATGAGTCACTCAGCATCACAGTGGGTAGTTTCTGGGTCAGAGAGCTTTGCAGGGTGGTAATGGCTCTGAGTCCCCCAGGTTGATCTGATCTATGGCTATCAGATGTTAAGCACATTTTTGTAGGGTGTGTAAAGCAGATAGGCTCTAAAAGGTCAAATTCTTTCCAATTCTTTCACACCCAGCTGTTTGAAAGAAAGAAAGAAAGTGAAGTCACTCAGTCGTGTCCGACTTTCCGTCATCCCATGGACTCTAGCCTACCAGGCTACTCCGTCCATGGAATTTTCCATGCAAGAGTATTGGAGTGGGTTGCCATGCTTATGGGTCTGGGGTGGGGTGGGGGGGGCGCGGCTTCCCTGGTAGCTCAGATGGTAAAGTGTCTGCCTGCAATGAGGGAGACCTGGGTTCGATCCCAGGGTCAGGAAGATCCCCTGGAGATGGAAATGGCAACCCACTCCAATACTCTTGCATGGAAAATTCCATGGACAGAGTAGCCTGTTGGTAGGCTACAGTCCATGGGATGACAAAAAGTCAGACACGACTAAGTGACTTCTCTTTCCTTCTTTCCTTCTTTCTTTCTTTCTTTCAAACAGCTGGGTGTGAAAGAATTTGAATTTGGCATTGGCGGAGTTTTCAGCTGATGGATCCCAGCCTGCTTAAAGGAAGAAGTCACATGGGGCCAGTGTACAGAGGTCGTCTTTGACCCATTTATTCCACATACAGTATCTGGCAGAATGATGGCGTTCACTTTGACAAAGCATTTATTGAGTGCTTAATCTATGTTAGCTCCTGGGTGGGCTAGGTACTGTTACCTAGTTTACCTCCATTTTTCCCAATCACCTTGAAAGGATTATTCCCACCTAACTGGAGACACTAAAAATAAAGAAAGTTATGGGAGTGGTCCAATGGCTAAGACTCCATGCTCCCAATGCAGACAGCCTAGGTTTAATCCCTGGTCAGGGAACTAGATCCTGCATGCTGCAACTAAGAGTTCTCATGCCATAACAAAGATCAAAGATCCTGAGTGCCACAACTAAGAACAAATTAATAAATATTAAAAATAAACATGCCAGCACATTTTTCATTAAAAAAAAAAGCAAAAATATTTAAGTAACTTGCCCAGGGAGTGTTTAAGTTCAGATTCATTCAAATCTAGCGCTGATGACAAAAACCACACTAATGGTCCCTCACATCAAACTCTTCCTCCTCCTTCCCCTGCTCCTCTTCCTCTTTCTCTTATTTATTCTTGACTCTGTTGTCATCATCAGCATCAGCATCCCCTTGATGGAGATATATATTAATACCCTCCAACTTTCAAAAGAGACTTTCCCAATAGGGTACCCCTCACTTGGGGTTTTATAACATGTTCTTCTTTATTCTGCCTGTAGAAAGATCTCAATGCAAGTGGAAATCCTGCAAATAATGCATCATGTTGTATATATCAATAACATGAACTCCTTGGGCTCTTGGTCAATTGTCAAGCTAATATGAGATGCCTTTGAGGCACTGATGCAATGTATTTATTCTTTTCATTATAGGTGGGAAATTTTATTAAAAGCCAAAATCACTGAAATCTGAATAGAACACAGGGCTCCCTCCTCCCTTTTCTACTTCGTTGGGAAGAATCTATACCACTAAGGAATTTTACACACTTTGGCCGCCTCAGGCAGCAAATTCTTCTTCTGCACTATCTGAGCTGCATAATATTGAGAAGCTAAAGGACACCTCCCTTTATTTATGTACTCTTGAGCAATGGAAAATGAAAATAGTACCAGAAGGATGGCGTCCAGGCTGTTTCTTTGGGAAATTTGATGGTCTTGTATAATAAACCTTTAGATATGTCTGCCATAAACACTGTCATCTGGCATCCAATTAACCAAAACACCGTGTTACCTGCTACTTTTCCAAATCTATACAGACACGATAATAAATTATCATAATTCCATCCTGTTGTATCATCTAAATCATCAAAGATTAAGTCATTTAATGCAGTTGGAATGTTAAAGAAGTCATTTTTTTATATACATGTCTCTCAAGGAACAAGTTCATCAAAATATACTATTCTCTAATCATATCAAATAACTGCTTTAATAGGAACTGCTGCCCCAAATGCTATTTCACAGTAAACTATAAGTGACTGGGTGCTTGGAATCTGCAACCAGGCTGCTTGAGTTCAGATCCCTGCTCTAGTACTTCCTACAAGTAACATCTTAGACAAGTTACTTATTCTCTCTGTCCCTTAGTTTCCTAATCTGTAAACTGAGGCTAATAATTCTATCAATTAATGACAAAGATTAATTCTGATTATATGTCTGTGCTATTATTATTGGCACATGATAGGTGCAATAAACATTTACTGAATTTTTACCATTGAATTCCCATTTTCAAGATAGAAATGGTTCTCAATTTTACAGAGAGAAAAATATATATAAGGAGATTTATTTAATGACGGCTAAGATGAGAAAGAGCTTCCCAGGTGGCTCAGTGGTAAGAATCTGCCTGCCAGTGCAGGAGATGTGGGTTCAATCCCTGAGCCAGGAAGATCCCCAAGAGGAGAAAATGGCAACCCATTCCAGTATTCTTGCTTCAAAAATCCCATGAACAGAGGAGTCTGGTGGGCTACAGTCCATGGGGTTACAAAGAGTCAGACAGAACTTAGCAACTGAGCACACAAAAATAAGAAAATCAGTCTCCAGGTTTTCAGAAAAATAACTTCCATCCAAAATATAATACTACCTTAATTAAAAATTAATAAGGCCATTGTTTGCCCTTCTTATAAGATCAGTGGTCTAAAATGAAAATATCCTCCAGGATGAGGTATTTTACCTGCTATGCTGCTTCCATTTCTGCTGAGAGACATGATTACTGGATTTAAAGAGGAGACATATGTAAATGCCATGGCAAGAACCACAGGACGGTCCCCCAAGATAACAGTCACATTCACAGTAGGTCCATCTTCCCTCTGAAAATTAATTTTTAAAATCAAAACTCTGTAAAATAAGACTGATGTGAGTGAAGTCCATATAGAATTAGTTTAAAAGATATATTTCAAGAAAATTGTTTTTAAAGAATATACTTGCTACTTTCAAGTCTCTTTCTCTCTCTTTCTCTCACACACACAGTGACTAGTACTTAGAGTAAGTGCAGTATCTAACAGATTAAAGAGTAAATAAGAGTGATTTGCAATTAACACAGCAATTGGTTCTGAAAGAAAAAGAGCAATTTCAAATAAACATCTATATCTTGCTAAACTATCCACCAAGTATGAGTTGCTTTCAGACATTTAAGTACTCAGAGAACTCCCCTCCCACATTTTCTGTCTTAGACTATTTCTTACAGATATGACCTCAAAAAATAAACAGTAACCAAAAAAAGGAGAAAGAAATTCCAAGAAACAGTGAATCTACTCAGGAGAGCAATCAAGGGAAACACTAGGATGAAACCTGTAAAATAAATCTGGAAATCACCAAGTTAAATTGAAGCAGAAGAGAAGGCATCAAGAAAAAAGAGCAACTGATATAAAGGTTTTTTTTTTAAATACAGAGTGTTTTTATTACAAGGAAGACATGTAACAAAAAAAAAACTCTAAGAAAAAACAAACTATAAAAAAACATATTGCCTGATTCTACCATTATCATTTAAATAGTTTAATAATGTAAATATGGTTTATTGATTTAACCAAAAAATGGTTCTGTAACTATAATCAAAGGAATTGAAAGTAGTTGTTTCAGAAAGGGGGACTTGAAGAATGGGGAAGTGTGGTAGGAGAGAGAGAGATTGTTTATCACTTTCTTTTGAACTTTGCATGCATTGCTTTGTTCAAATTTAAAAGTTGATTTTCCTAATATTTATTCTCTCTAGTGAAAGAAATTCAATCAGTAAAAATTTTACCCATTAAAATGGTCAATATATACTAAATGCGTTGGCCAAGGGATCAGAAAGCAGGCACCCATGTGACGATCAGAGTATTAATTTAAAAAGAGTTTCAGACAACTGGATACCTGTGTCAAAAGCTTTATATGTCTGTGCTTTTATATTGGCACAAGGTGAGTACACAATAAATATAGGAAACTTTGGAAATTATCTAAATGTCCAATAACAGGAAATGAATTACAATACAAACATATGTTAGAACTGCATGCAGTTTATATATAAAAGCTAATATTTCATAATAATTGAATAACTAGATGAGATTAAAAATATGAGACCAAAGATCAAAGATTATTCTGAACTCTCTCTTCTTCCAGAGATCTTTACTGTTTGGCAGACAGCCTTCTTTGGGGATCACGGATGTACTAGGAATGTTGATGGCACTGAAGTGAACTCTGAATAGGAGGTTCAAGCTCAGCTGTGAGCATGACTCTCTCCCACAGCACTAGGCAAGGGCCTGGACCCAAACCTCTTATGCCATCTATGAGACAGAACCAACTGAAGACGGATGAGAATGCTAAGGGACTTGCTTCTAAGGGAACAGGAGAGCAGAAGGGAGTAACTAGGATTAACTAAGCTATTTATTTCATAGGAACCAGATATTCCAGGGCTAAGTAGTGGCTCAGACAGTAAAAAATCAGACTATAATGCAAGAGACCTATCCCAGGGTTGGGAAGGTCCCCTGGAGAAAAGAAGGGCTTCTCAGGTGGCGCTAGTGGTAGAGAAGCTGCCTGCCAAGCAGGAGACCCAAGTTCGATCCCTGGGTCAGATAGCTCCCCTGGGGAAGGGCATGGCAACCCACTCCAGTATTTTTGCCAGGAGAATCCCATGGACAGAGTAGCCTGGCGGGCTACAATCCATACAGTTGCAAAGAGTCAGACATGACTGAAATGACTTAGCTTGCATACATGCAGATATTCTAGAATATTCCAAGTTTCACCAATCCCATCCATGCCAGAAAACAACATTGCTGATGAAAACTAAGTTGTTTGCTTGAGAAAGAAGCAAAATTATAAGATATATGTCTTGCAAACCAACAATCAGAATGTACACTAGATTAACATATTTACTCAGTGGCACTAATATTCATTAAGAGTGTGGACTGGGACAGTCTGGTCATTTTCTTTTGAAAGATATTAACTGATGCTAATTACAAGCCACATTCGTGGGGTCAGCTTCCCACTTCATAGCAGAAGTGCATCCATGTAAGCAATATAAGTAAGCATGCTCTCATGATGAGAAGATCATGTCAGTTAACTTAGTTCTAAGAAATGATCCACTGAGAACCTTACACATAATTAACTACACATTAATAATGATCATCTACCCAGAAAGGAAATGTCAAAAGATTCCACTTACTTTGGATGGAACTTTGCACTGGATTCTTCGTGAGTTGCTTGTAGTGACATTAATGACACAAGACTGAGATCCAAATAACACCAGGTTAACATTCTCTAACCCAGAGCCTCGGATGGTGGCCCAGAGCCCTCCTGTAAAGAAGCAACACTTTCAGATGGGACACACAGCTGTGCTAGTAGACAACAATTAATTACCCATAAGAGAAATAGGTGAAATAAAAATATGAAGCTGCATAGTCAAAACACAAGGCACGTTCAAAATGCAGAGAGAGACTGCAGTTAAAGATATAAACTACTAAATAAGGTGGGAGATACAGTGACTAGAGGGCAGAGAAAAGGAGATATTCAAGAATAAAACATAAGGATACCACAAAGTCATGGAACGGAGAAATAAACTAAATGGTTTCCAAAAACTCTTTCTGCTCAAGGTTTTTAAATACCATCCCTGTCAATTCTATAAAACTTAATCTCTTTCCCCAAGAAAAGAGCATAAGAGAGGAAGTATAAAATGGTAGAAAGAACAGGGTCCCAGAGTCAGGGCCACAGACTGCTCTGCCACTTATAGCAGGTCACTTGCACTATTGTCCCTGAGTTCACTGGTCTCATCTCCTTCATCTTCTTTTTCTTTTTTTTTTTTTTTTTTAATTTTTGGCCACACTGCATGGCTTGCAGGTCTTAAGTTCCCCAACCAGGGACTAAATCCAAAAGTGCAGAGTCCTAACCACCAGATCACCAGCGAATTCCCATTCCCTCATCTTTAAATGACAGCCTTAGCCTCTCCAGCTTTGTGATATGGTATCACACCAACAAGGTTCTGGTTTCCATGATGATATAGAAATCAGTACCTGGTGTCATCAGGACTTCTGCGTTGACCACTGAGGAGCAACTATAGCAATCACAGTGTCAATAAGAGGAGTCACCAGTCACACTGATATCCCATCTGGAGGGCAGCCCTTGATCCATCTGATGGACAGGAAGCCCATTTCTCGTGGATGAGCAATGACTCTGGTCTGCCATCTCTCCAGAAAGGGATATAGGAGAGGCAGTAAAGCCACCAAATAGAAACACATGAGAGTGGGGAGATGGCACATGTGTCAGGGTGAGAAAGGAAACTTTCAGTATCACGTGACTGAATGGAATATTACCCTGAAGTTAAATATATAAACATGCCCTGAAGATTCAGGGCACAACCACAATAGACTTCTAGGTTAAAGAATAACATTGAAGAAGAGCCAACATACAATAGCAACATAAAAGATACAATATCTGGAAACAATCTTGACAAGAACAATTCAAGAATATGAAGAAACGAAGAAAGCTTTGAAATGCTGCTGATGAATCTAACAGATGGGTTAAAACTTAAATAAGAAAACTAAAGTACATGTACAGAAAATGAACATCATAAGGTGGGATATCTTTCTGGGTTAAACTAAAGCACCAGTGCAATTATGATAAAAATACAAAAAAGATTTTTAATTTAAACAAGCTGATTTTAAAATTCAATGAAAAATAAATTACAATAGCCAGAAAACAAAATTCCAAAAATAAAAGTAAAGGGATCTTTGGCTGGACATTTAAAATATCTTATAAAACAGCTCTATCTGGAGAGATCAGGATGGCAGGGTAGAAGGATACACAAACATCAAAGATACACCTACATGTGGAGCAGAGCTCACTGCTAACAACCTGAAGGCTGACAGAAAGGCTCTTCTACAACCAAGGCTGTAAGAAAGACCTACACTGAGTCAGGTGGGAAAGGAGGAGAAGCAATCAAGTCAAGATCCTCACAGGGGACACAGAAGAGTAGTGGAATGTCACAGGCTCGGGGACCCTTCTGGGGTACTGAGGGGTTCAAGCCACATACTGGGTACCCCAGCCCTAAATTCAACACCAGAAAGATGAGTTCTGAACGGTGTCCCCCTCAAAATTCATAGGCTGAAGTCCTAGCCACTTGCACTTTTCATCAGGAAGCCCTGAGCAGGTCTCTCTCTCTTAGAACCACTATTTTTTTTAATTTATTTATTTATTTATTTTACTTTACAACATTGTATTGG
The DNA here is from genome assembly GCF_910594005.1 of Cervus elaphus. Classification (NCBI taxonomy): domain Eukaryota; kingdom Metazoa; phylum Chordata; class Mammalia; order Artiodactyla; family Cervidae; genus Cervus; species Cervus elaphus. The sequence continues at coordinate 24,877,957 of NC_057821.1, forward strand.
TTCTGCCATACTATTATCTCATCTGAAAAATGAGGATAATAATTCCATCTTTCAGGCAACCATTAGCATTTAGGGTGTACAGCTGCCTAGAAGAGGTGCTCAGTAAATGATACCAGGCCCATCCTCATCATTATAAGGAAACTAAGTCCCACAAACTATATGCAATATCTAAGGTCACACTTCTGATTTTGGCAGGTTGAAAACACAGGCACATGTCCCAAATCCCTACCTACTGTCATTTCCACTCGATCAGATTGTTCCAGTGACTTAATGATTGACCCTGTGATGCCTGACACCATCAACCAAACTATGGTATTTTATGTGGCAAGTGACTTCATTTAAGGGCTCAAACATCCATTACTCATTAGAAGAAATGATGATGGCAGAAAACAAAAAGCTGTGAACCACAGTGGATATGGAATTTATTACATGGCAGGACTAGATTCCCGCAGGTTGGCAAGAACGAAGGTCTCAGAGTGTCAGATGCAATGCAGGTGCCCCCAGATTACCAATGTCTGCAGCTCGGGAAGGCTCCACAGTGTCCAGTCTGGGTTCCACATTTAGGAAGAGGCCTCCTCCACTGGCATTGATGGCAAGACCAGAGGGTCTCACCAACATCGAGATCCAATGCATTCCAACAGGCAGCAGGCTTGTCTGACACACCACATTTGTTTGGTTTGAGAAAATTACTTTGCAACTCGTTTTGTTCACTGTAACCTGCAGGGCCTCGTAATCACCAGAGAAACTAGTTCCGGTAATATAAACCAGTAGGTAAATGTCATCTTAAAAGAAGATAGAAATCATCTCTCAGCAATATCACTCCATTTATGAGAACTCTGTCAAATATCCATTCCCTCTCACCTTCCTCTCTCAAAATTCAAGGAATTGAATGCTGACTCATATATTGGAATCTGTGTTTATTTTACTAGCCTAGAACCCTCCACTTAAATTGTGGACCAATCACTAATCAGTTTAAAAAATGGGGAAAAACTAAAGAATATTTTGAAACAAGGGACAAAGAATATACATTTTAAGTCATTAAAAATCTACCATTTCAAATCATGACTATTTCATTTAGATTAGCTAAAAATTGCCCCTTTGTTGTGCCACTCAACATTTACCCCATGAGCACCTTCTATTCAGCCATCACCAGGGACATACCCTCCAACAAATCACTCCAATCTTAAACTTCACACACAGAAATAGTAACCACTCCCCCACCCCGCATACAGACACACAAAAGAAATAAACCTACATTTATGGTCACCAAAGGGGAAAGGTTGTGGGAGGGATAAATTAGGAGTTTGGGAGTAACACTTATATACTACTATACATAAAATGCATAACCACCAAGGACCTGCTGCATAGTACAGGGAACTATACTCAATATTTTGTAATATCTATAAGGGAAAAGAATCTGAAAAAGAATACATATGTGTATACATGGATACCTGTTTTTTGAATGTTGGCTTAAAACTCAACATTCAAGAAACTAAGATCATAGCATCCAGTCCCACCACTTCATGGCAAACAGATGGGGAAACAATGGAAACAGTGACAGACTTTATGTTATTGGGCTCCAAAATCACTGCACATGGTGACTGCAGCCTTGAAATTAAAAGACGCTTACTCCTTGGAAGAAAAGCTATGACAAACCTAGACAGCACATTAAAAGGCAGAGATATCACTTTGCCAACAAAGGTCTGTCTAGTCAAAGCTATGGTTTTTCCAGTAGTCATGTGTGGATGTGAGAGTTGGACCATAAAGAAAGCTAAAGAATTGATGCTTTTGAACTCTGGTATTGGAGAAGACTCTTGAGAGTCCCTTGGACTGCAAGGACATCAAACCAGTTAATCCTAAAGGAAATCAATACTGAATATTCACTGGAAGGACTGATGCTGAAGCTGAAGTTCCAATACTGTGGCCACCTGATGTGAAGAACTAACTCATTGGAAAAAGACCCTGATACTGGGAAAGACTGAAGGCAGGAGGAGAAGGGGACAACAGAATACGAGATGGTTGTAAGGCATCACTGACTCAATGGATATGAGTCTGAGCAAACTCCGTGAGATGGTGAAGGACAGAGAAGCCTGGTGTGCTGCAGTCCATAGGGTCACAAAGAGTCAGACACAACTGAGCAACTGAACAACAACAAATATACACATATATATGGGGCTTCCCAGGTGGCTCAGTGGTAAAGAATCCACCTGCCAATGCAGGAGACATGGGCTTGATCCCTGGGTTGGGAAGATCACGTGGAAAAGGGCTTCCCTAGTGACTCAGAGAGTAAAGAATTCACCTGCAATGTGGGATATCTGGGTTTGATCCCTGGGTTGGGAAGATCCCCTGGAGCGAAACATGGCAACCCACTGCAGTATTCTTGCCTGGAGAATCTCCATGGACAGAGGAGCCTGGTGGGCTATAGTCCATGGACTTGCAAAGAGTCAGACACGACTGAGCAACTAAGCATACACGTAGGAAATGGCAACCCACTCTAGTATTCTTGCCTGAAGAAGTCCATGGACAGAGGAGCCTGACAGGCTAAAGTTCATGGGGTCACAAAGAGTCAGACATGACTGAGCAACTGAGCACACAAGCATGCACACATACACACGTATGTATACACATAGTTTTATAGGTATATGTGGCTTCCCTGGTGGCTCAGACCATAAAGTGTCTGCCTGCAATGCGGGAGATACAGGTTCAGTCCCTGGGTCTGAAGGATCCCCTGGAGAAGGAAATGGCAACCCACTCCAGTAATCTTGCCTGGAGAATCCCATGGACAGAGGAGCCTGATGGTCTTCAGTCCATGGGGTCACAAACAGTCAGACACAATTGAGCGACTTCACTTTCATGTTCACTTTATAGGCCTATATATACACATAAAACCGAATCGCTGAGCTGAACACCTGAAACTAACATTACACTGCAAATCAACTACACTGCAATCAAAAAATAAAGCTGATGCCCATTTCAATGTCAAGGACACGTCATACCAAGGGCATACCACACAGAGTGGACCTGAGGAGTTGACCCATCAAGGTACTGGAAGGCACAGGAACCTGAGCAATAAGCTGGTATGTCATTTACTCGCACAACCACCTGGAAAAAGGCAAAAGCATTAAAGGCAGATGTACACATTTCATATGCTCAAGGGTATTCACAAAAGACTTGTGAAGTTTGCCCAAACTGATATGTGTTATGCCCAAAATCATATGTGCCGTGACTCACCTATTCTCTATTTTTCCCTTCTATTTTCCAATAATAGACCCTCAGTTGTAAAGCATGACTCAACATGTTAGGCTATGTCTAAATGATGGTTAATATGCAGAAATCTAATATTTTTACAATTAGATAGGCTCAGTCTGGAGTAAATTCCCTCTCGGTCACATAGAAGTAAATTCAAACTGTGCAAGGACTTTTTATCACCTTATATTTTTTAACTTAAGACCTACTGCCTGTGAAAAGCCCTGTCTTTGCTGGTAGATGCCAATGATGTAGACACCTCTGTTCCATCATTGCTACAAGGATGTATAACTGAAGATTAGAGTGGATTTGGACATTTGGGTTGGGGTCTTTTTTGTCCTAGAATGCGAAGTCCCTTAGAATAAATTATGTATCTTTCCCTCTCACTGGGACTGAGGTTAATATAATAGAACTCTACAACACTTGTAAATGAAAGTGGTGAAAAAGATAAGACTCTCAGTCTTTACCTATAAAATAAAGATTAAAAACACACTACATTTATGATAGTGTTTGCTTATGGAGGGAAGGGATCATACATCAAATGTTAACAATTATTAATTCTTGTTTGGGTAGCCAGGTATTGGTTATATTATTCTTATAGATTTTGCATTTTAAAACTGTCTCAATTGAAAGCACATGACTTATAAGAGGGGAAAGTGCAAAAGACATTTTAAAGAGAAAAGGAGTTGACTCAGCCCATTTACTTTCCAAGACCACTGTGAGCAGGTATAAAAAGTATATAGCTAGAGAGATTCTCTATTTTGGGTACCATAAGAGCATCAGTAGTTATAACTGGATGTTGTGTTTACAAAGCACTTGTATTTTCAGAGTACTCTTCATACCCTGTGAAAGTAGAAAGAGCACAGCCACGGCTGTATCTTTTAGAAGGCTGTCTCAAATTAGAAAACTGACCCTTGGGATTGGCCCACATCACAAATAAGGAGGGGCTGCAGTAGACTTGAAACCAGTTCTTCACTTTGGGGGGCCCATCTGCTCTCACCTGAGTGTATTGGTTGGCAGTGGCCAACATGTCTCCAAATATGGGTCCAAGGAAGACTCCACCATCATACACCACACGTGTGGTCACAGCAGGGTTCACTCCGGTGAGGTTTTCATTAGACACCTAAGATGGTCACATTTCTGGTGAATCCTGCCATGGAACAGAAGTCTAATTCTTGCTTGAAACAAATGACAAAGGGTGTTTTCACATTCATTAACAATAATCAGATAGCTAGAAAGTGAAAATAGAGTGACATGGGCTTGAAATCTAGAAGCCTAACAGTAAGTAGTGGTAAATGAAAGCCCCAGTAGACTAGAAGAATATTTATTTGCAAGTAGAGTTACCAAAAAATGCATACTATGCTGATCTCTCAAGTCTTGCAAGAGATTTTGTTCCCATGTGCTTTTCTATTTTACAAGTTTACAATCCAAAATACTAAAATAAAACATCAGGAAACAAGTGCCATGAGATGACTTCCATCCTTCCTCCATCTCCACCCAAGGATTTTGTTTGAAAACCAGATGACCCGCCATGCCAAATAACAAGAATAAAATTTCATCTCAGATTTCACTTCATAAAACCAAATGCTAGATGATCATTAGATTATTTTTTAAAACCCTAAATATGCAAGAGCATCTGGTTTTGTCATTATCCAAAGACAGCAAATCCTTTCCTAAACTTCCTTCTGCTCTGCCATCTGCCTCCATGATAATCTAAGTCAATCACATCTGCTTAAATTATCCAATAACAGATGTAAAATTATTGTATGGTGGACACTGACCAACAATTTCATTACCTACATCAAGTTAGAAAAGGCAACGTTATGTTTAAATTGCCTTATCAGGAATATGAAATATAAAACATACCTTGAAAACTTTCAGAAAGATCATTGAGCTCCTTTACTAGAGAATTTCAACAAAGTTCACAAATCATGACAGTTTTCATTCATATAATTAGATTTTTTTTTTTCACAAAATTGTTCCAGAGCACCAAATCCATAAAGTCAAAAGGGATACCATACATACCTTGATGAAGTTGGGCAAGTCCCCGACCTGGCTGGACCAGGAGAGGGTCCACACATGTTCATAGCATGACTTTAGATCCTCCGTCACAGTGAAGTCACTGACACTGAGGTACCTGGATGCGAAGTCATCAGCGCTGGTTTGTAAGAGCTTTTGGAGGTGACTGGCTGAGATGTGCACAGGGACACCTGTGGGAGAAGGTCATGATACCGAAAATGTTCTTATTTTAGTCGCTAAGTTGTGTCCAACTCTTTCGCAACCCCATGGACTGTAGCCCGTCAGGCCCCTCTTTCCATGGAATTTCCCATGCAAGAATACTGGAGTGGGTTGCCATTTCCTTCAACAGAAGATCTTCCCAACACAGGGATCAAACCCCCGTCTCCTGCATTGGCAGGCGGATTCTTTACTGCTGAGCTATCAGGGAACTGTGATATAGAAAATACAGGAAAGTAATTACTCCACCTTGTAGCATCTCATCTCATCATCAAGACAGCAGAATACAGGTTAAAATGACTTCACATATGCAAAGACCCTCAGGTTCAAGACGTGGCTTCAAGAGAACCCTCAGTCCAGTTATGCAATTTTTAAGGCAAGCATAAGTAGGTGCTCACTTTTTATATCATGATCCCTTTAATCAGCATCATATCTCTCAAGCAGAGAACACAATCACATCAGACAAAACTATCTCAACTATCAACTCAAAATGTGAATTCCAAACACTGGTAATTCCTGAAAGTCTAATTAAATACTGAGTTTTTCCTGGAAAAAAAATTTAGCTGGCCCTGTGAATAAGGCAAAGTTGGCCACCTTTATGTCAGGCATAAAGCAGCTGACACCTATAAAAACAGAGCCAACGAAGCTGAGGAATATTGGCATTGAACTTCGGTTTCTCTACTAGAATTTCCTTTAAGCCCAACCACCTGCTTCCCCATCACACATCCACGCAGAGAAATAACTGCACTCTGGGATGAAGCCTTGCTTGTGTTTGAACACTATTTCATGCTTTACCTGAAGTTTCCATTTCATTAGCCACCCCCAGCAACCCTTTGAGGTGGGTCATCTGGATAACCTAATGCCTCCTTAAGAAATGAAGAAAATGAAACCCAATGTGATTCAACAGCTCATCAACCAAGTGAGAGGGGTTTTGATTAAAACCCAGATTGCATTGACCAACTCAAGAGATTTCCTCTTGAATCCCACACTACCCTGGAGTATTAATGAAATATCACTGCATTTCCAAAATGCAAACAAAACTCATCTTTTTAAAACAGACTGTCCTATATGAATACATCATTTGAGGGTCATTTCAAATGGCCAGGTGAAGGCTGGCTTATCCCCCCAGTTGTTTTGCAGGCAGTGATGTGAAGAGCATCAGCAACAGAACATGATGGGAAGAAAAAACATCTCTCAATAGGTATTCTGCAGTTCTCTCATTGTGAGAAGGGAAACAGCACAGTAATGGGCTTCACAGTGGCAGAGCTCTAGTGCACTTACTCACCCACTTATCAGATTCCAATAGCCTCAGGACCATCTATTTTTCCTAAGATGTCTTATTAGAGGAAAAATTCCATTCCTCCAGCCAAGGATTGACTTCTTTGCAAGTCCAGCTTCTTTCTTCTTGGGAGGGTAGAAGATTTTTGGACCACTTGGCAACTTTTGAACAACCACTCTTGCATTCTCCTGAGCCCCCAACTTCCCTATGTTTTTACCAAATAAATAATATAATCACTTCTAACCCTGTCCTTGATGAGATGTATATACATTGATAGTTGAAGATTTAGAAACATTTCCATCTTCATTGCAGTTGAAAGCTCTTTCTACATTTAATATAGTTTCTCAGTTCAGTTCAGTCACTCAGTCATGTCTGACTCTTTGTGACCTCCTGGATATGGTTTCTAAAATGCTCAGTATCATGTGGGGTCACTTTGGAGTTTAATTTAGAAAGGCAGTGGCTACATGGATCATGGTCTATGAAATTCTAGAGAAGAAAATTGAACTCTTTGAGAAGCAAACACTCAAGTTCATATCTGGACCCTGCTGCAGCTATTTGTATGAGCTTCGGGCAAGCCTGAGTAGAGTGAGCTAAATGGTGGCCCTCAAAAAGATACGTTCTAATTCCTGGAAACTGTGGATGTTACATCATAGAGCAAAGGATGTGATTAAGGATCTTGAGAAGAGGGAATCATCCAGGATTATCCAGGTGGGCCATAAATGCAATCCTATTTATCCTTACAACAGAGAGATAGAGGGAGTTTGGAGATGGCAGAGGAAGAGACCATGTGACCAGGAGGCAGGGTTTGGAATGATGCACCTGAACCAAGGGATGCCAACAGCCACCAGAAGCTCAAAGATGCAGAAAACAGATCCTCCCCTAGACCTTAGGAGGAACTGTGGCCCTGCCAACAACTTGATTTTGGACTTCGGCCTCCAGAACTCTAAGAGAATACATTTCAGTCATTTTAAGCCACCAAGCCTGTATAATTTGTTATGACAGCCGTAAGAAACTGATCCGCTCAGTTTCCTCATCTGTAAAATGGAAAGACTGGGATCATATTGACAAGGATATCCCAGATCTTTAATTTTAGGAAAGTCATTCTCAGACACTGGAAAATTAACAAATTATGCTAACTTTAAGACTGTTACCCTGTTAGCAGGATGTTGTTTGCCTGGGGATGCCACTGAAAGCTTCAATGAGAAATGCTGCACCCGCTATGGCCCCTTTACCAGGAATTGCTGTGTTAGAAAGTTGGATGCGAAAGTGTCCTCCCAAAGGTGGACTTGTCCTCTGCAGTCTCTGTGTTGCCACCTGGACCAACCCGGATCCTTCCTCTGCTCCTTCGGTGGGCACAGCGCTGCAACATGTCAGAAGCAAAGCATTAACCACAAGGCCCCTCCAGCAGCTGCTCCAGACAGAGCACGGCTCCATCTCAAGGACCACACAGTCTCCCGTGTTTCCAGACCACGAGCACGAGCTCCCAAATAACCCCTCTCCCATCACAGCAGAGAAAATGAAAGGTACATACGAGGGGTCTCTAGGGGTGCTCCACCCTCCCCCCCTACTGATCCTGGGAGAACACAGAGGCAGAGTGAAGAGTGACGAGTGTAGCCTCCACTGCTCTGGTCCTGATGCAGAGCGGAAGCAGAAACCTGTGTTCTCTAACTGTGTCTTCACAGTCAGAGGAAAGCTCGCCCTGGTCCACAGATCCTCTGCGCTCAGCAACCCCGGCAGAAACAGGCCACTCCATCTAGCAGAGTCCTTATCCAGCACCTGTGTGCACACTGCGTACCTAATCCTGCTTTCAGTATAATAAGTGGGTCAAATAAATCATGACATACCATGCAGCAGAATACTATTCAGCCATTAAAAAGCATGCTTAATGAAATGGGGAAATATTCTATTTATACCAGTAGGTGAAAAGGGCATGTTGCAAATACAGTGTCTTATCTGTTGTACCAACTTGAGGTGTAAAAAGTAAATATACATAATTAGTTAGTGTTGGTCACTCAGTCATGTCCGACTCTTTGTGACTCTATGGACAGTGGCCCGCCAGACTCCTCTGTTCTTGGAATTCTCCAGGCAAGAATACTGGAGTATGTTGCCATTCCTTTCTCCAGGTCTTCCCAACCCAGGGATCAAACCTGGGTCTCCTGCATTGCAGGTAGATTCTTTATCATCTGAGCCACCAAATATATATATATATATACATACACACACACATATATATATATACACACACACACATATATATACACATATATATAATACATATATATGTATTTTGTGTATATATGTATATGTGTGTGTGTATATAAAAACTGCCTGAGAGAAAAGAGTATTTTAGAACATGGATTCAACTTGTTAAAAGAAACTACCTCTGAACAGAGGGATTATGAGTGATTTGTACATTTTCTATGTGCTTTTCTGTACTTCCCAGATTTTCAACAATGAACATGTATGATTTTAATCAGTAACATTACTTAAGTACTACGTATTGATGTGCATACTCACAACCACACAGAAACAGTCAGACTGATGCTATCTGGTTGGGGGCCATTCAGTGTTGTCCTGACTTTCTCAGGCTGAAGGCTTCCAGAAGGAGCTAAGGAGCCTGAGGAAACTCGGAAGGGGAGGATGTGAGGACCCCTCTAAGTGTGGACCGAGATTATCTCCACCATTTCAGAGTTAATAACTTTGGCGTTTGGAGCACAGAATCACAGGGGGCTCATCTGACATCTCCCCCTCCAACACTGAGAGCCTTTCCCTCCTTTATTCTAATGATGATTTTTGGTCTTTTCTACTCAGAGGACCATGAAACATTGTCAAGAAATGTGTCAAGAAATAGATTCAAGCTTTCTGTGCCTACTTTTCTTACACCATCCCAAACACAGTGTAAGTAATGAGAACTCATTTCAGAACGTGTTAGATACAGGGGGAGAAATTTTAAAGACAAGGCATCTCAATCTTTCCCATTCTACGGGATTTTAGTGAACATTTAAAAGGACGAATTACAGCATGCATGTGTTCCAGGAGCTTGGAGGAGCCTGATTCTTAGTTACTGCTTTGTAAACTATGGCCAGAAAGGTTTGTTTATTGACGAATCAACGCTTATGTGGCTCTAGTGCCATCTGGTGGTGAGCTTTCAGAACTGGCTGGTTTTGTTCCTTTGACTATGAATTGTACTTCCTTTTGCCTCAAAGAATTCCAGTAAGATTAATATATTAATCTTCTTAATGGAATGGGAGAAGAGGAGCAAGAAGAAAACAGTGGTAATGTGAACCTCTGAAAAGCATAAAAAGACATCTACTTGTAAACTAATTAACTAGGAACTAGCCCCCAGATCAACAGAATCAGCATTGCCTTGGAACTCATTAGAAACGCAAATTATCAGGCCCTGCCACCAAGCCTACTGAATTAGGATGGTGTGGTTAGGGCACAGCAATTTGTGTTTTAACACAACCTTCAGGTAAGTCTGATGCAGCATTCTTAACATAGAGAACTATTGCTTTAAGCAGCAAGACAGGTAAATTTTCCTGATTGATAAAAAGTCTCACCTCTGTGACTCCTAACGCCAATTAGCAATTTTAAGGAGGGACAGGTGACCAAAGATGGTTCCCCACCTTGCAGTGATGAGCGGGAGCTCCAGGCCACACCCTGCCAACCAGGAGGTCACATTGTAGACGGGAGGTGATCCTACCACCGAGAGCAATTCCAGCAGATTCCCGCCGGGGCGAGCTGTACCAGTGTCTGCCTGAGAAACTGGAGACCGAGGAACCAAACATCATCAAGTAAATCAAGATGGAAGACCCTCTGGGTGGAAGGTCCCTGCTGGAGGGTCTGAGTCACTCACATCTCAGCACACCATGGAAGCAGAGATTCCCACCTACCTGCTGCCATGAGGAAAAAAGGAAGAGGGAGGAATTCAGTTGCCAAAGGAAAATGCAAGGTCATGGTATAAGGAGACGATGACTAATTCCACAGCAAACTTCAGTAAGCCGCAAGCCAGCCAAGCATCATTCCCTGTGCCGTCGGAGGTCCCCCCACCGCCACACACACACACGCAAACACACAGCTCATCGGTGGCAGTGTGCACTGCTCCCCTCTTCCTCCTTTCCTTCTCCAAGTCCCGGCAGCTCCAGCAATGCAGGATGATACCCCTCAGGAACACTGAACACACAGGGCAGATCCTGGAGATGTCTGAGTTTTATCCACGGCATGGTGTCAACATGTGTGCAGACACAGTGCAAGCATTTAAGACAGACCGTTTTGCAAATCCTGATTTTCCACTTCTACTGGGTGACCATTTAGCTAATCACCATAGCCTCCATAAGACTCTTTTCTCATTGATAAAGTGGGACTCATGATAGACATCGGTCTGCACGGCAGGGAGAGTTTACTGAGATGGCAGGTTTAGAGGGCCAGCTTAATATCCTCTTTCCCTTCTACTAGGCACCATGTAAATGCAGTTTCTTTCCCAAGTCTGTGCAATTGAGACAGCAAACAGTTTAAAAGCAGCATCCTTGCAGGCCCAATGCTGAGCACACCACCAGGCACAGAGCCAGTGCTCAATAAAAGTTCATTTGTTCAACTGAGTAGGGGGTCATTAAAAGTGGCTCTGGTGTCAATGATCTCTAGGTTTCAATTTCCCCCACATCTCTGACTATTTGAGGCAAGACACTCAGCACCCTCTTAGCTTTGGTTTCTTAATCTATAGAGTGGGGATCATAGGGCCATCTCAGGGGTTCTGAGAATTAAATGAGAAGTATTTGGTAGCTACCACTAAATAAAAAGAAATTTCATAGAGGACAGTAGGTGGGAAAATATAATCAAATATTAAGCTGATCAGATAAATGTCAGGCAATTAAATATGAATATGGAGCCCGTGTGTAGTTTATGTTACTATTAAATAATCCTCACAGGAAAATTGTTTCCAGCAGGATGACTGAACTAAGTGAGAAGCAGATTGTTATACCCAAGCCACCTCCTGTCTTTCTTATCTCTGCCCTCTGCCTCCCTGCTCCCCTCCCCACCTCACCCCTACATGGCTCCAGATGCTGGAGCATTTGGGTCATAGAGGTGATGGCCATGAGAAAGAGTTGGGATCCTGGGCATTGAGGGTTTGGAGAGGAGAAAGGGAAATGATACCTATTATCTAGTCCTGAGTTTCCCAGTCAGTGGGTTCAAGTGTATGAAATATTCCCATCAGCCCTCTGGGAATCTGTGCAGCATTTGGGATCACCAAAGGCCCCAGTCAGTTGTCTTGGGCACCAAGGAATTCAGACAGTTATCCCAGCACACTATTTGAATATTATTTTCTGTGTGTCAGAACATGGAATTTGAAGTCAGCGATGCCAGATGCCCCCAAAACACTCAAATCACTGAAACAGGTAAGGGATAGAATTCTGAAGAGTATCAAAAATGATGCAATTTCAGGCCTTGAAAGACAGTTCTCTTACCCCTCATCCCCAAGTTCCCTGCCCCCTAGCTCTGCAACTTTCAGGTAAAAGATTAAAAGTTGCACAACTTGAAAATCAGAACGCAAATGACCGTTCCATTCTTTTCTCCTTGAAGAGAGAAAGAGAAGCTACGAGAAGCAGGAAAGCCAAGGCCCAGAGTCACAAGGGATTTGATGGAATAGGGAGAGTGAACAAGCTGGAAGCCTAGAGGCCCTGGGAGCAAACCACACCATCCCTCTGGCCTTCTGTCCCTGGCATGTGTGCCACACGTGGCCTGAGGAGAACCCTTGGTGAGCACCTTGCCCTTAAGACAAACAAAGCCAGGTGAGATCAAGGGACTTTGTGCAGAGAGGGGCCAGGCCTGAGCTCTGAGTGATGCGTGGGAGCTATCAGATGGGCAGAAAGACAAAGCTATTCTCATGAGGATGTGTTGACCCTCTGACTCATACCAAGTTGGCCCTAAGGGTCGTAAAATCAGACTTGTGGCCCATTTCAGGGCCAAAGATGTTGTGTTCCTCACAGCACCTTTTATGACAGATATTAACAGATGGAGGTAGGGAGAAATCCTGCTGGCCTGACAATAGTAATGATAATAGTAGTAATAATTGATTATATTTACTGAGCACTTACTACAGTCAGGACCCATGATGAGTGCTTTATATTACACTTCAGTTAATCTTCATAGTAATCCCATGGGGTAGAAGCCTCATTATGCCCATTTTACAGATGAGAAAACCAAGGCCTCTCAGTCAGAAAGTGGTAAAATTGGGATAATATGACAGGCACCCAAAGCAACGGCAAACATTGGGGTAAATAACAGAAAACAGAAGGAACTTGCTAGAGGGATATAAAAGCCAAAGACACACAATCACAGCTTCATCTTCTCCCTGGGACTGAGGTAGAAAGATAGAGAATCATCTGTTCTCTCTCCATTAAAAAAGAAGCAGCCCCTCCAGAAAAGCCTGAGGACCCTATCTGATGGATAGTTCATAGAGGAGAGTAGATCTGATAATCACCTGTTAGGTTTGTGTCTGCAATAATAATCTCATCCACATAGAACATGCCCATCTCTGGAGACAGAGGGAGGAGGTCAATCTGATGAACCAGCACTGGGGAATTTGCAGGAGGCAGCTGGAGATGCGAGGAGTGATGCACACACGTCTTCCAGAGGTCGGTGCAGGTGAACTGCCAGCTGAACACAAGCACAGAGCAGAAACGGGCCTCCTGTGAGCACCACAGTCCTCTCGCCTGAGAGCCCCAGTTCCCCAACCGGGGCTGCAGACCATGCAGCTGGGAGATCCACACAGTCCTGGTTGCCATGGTACCAGCATCCCACCCAAAATGGGCTCAACTTGGCTGGGACACAACACCAGTGAGTCACATTTAAGTCCACCATCCGTTCATAACAATGTCAGCAGTACTTTCAAATTACGATACAATTGAGTGTCTTAAGCAGATCACATGTTAGGCTCTAACCACAGAGATGATTAGTGGTCTCTAAAACCTAAATTTCATTTAGGTTTAAAACCACTTACAAAACCCTTGAGAGATGTGGAAAGAGTGCTGAATCAAGGGATCAAAATGCCTGAATCATATTCCAGCATCTTTGCTCACTCGCTGAATGAATTTCAGTGAATCACACTTTCTCTGGGCCCTGATTTTTCTCATCTGTAATGTCAAGGAATGTTCCATAAAATCTCTTCCAAATATGATGGTCTTTGACTCTATCCCTATGAGAAATGTCAGACTCCTTATATGTGTAATGACTAACTGCTCTTAAATCAAACTTCTTTGCCAAATAAAACATGCTCAGAGCTGAAATTATTGTCCGAGGCCCCACTATCAGAAAATACCTCCCATGAGTCACTGTCCCCAAAATAGTTAGCCATACCATCTAGCAGAATTCCCAACACACCTGCCCGCAGACAAGCTACCTGCGGGTACCTACCTAGGACTGGTCCCCAGGAGACTCCAGTCACATGTGATGTTCTTAACAGGCTTTTGAAGGCCAACTGTGAAGGACACAGTCATCTTCAGGGTCGTATTCTCATGGCCTCTGTATGCAAGGCACAACTAGAGACACAAAACAAGTGCTTCAGCTCTGTCACTAAGCAGCAGCTGCTCAAGCAATGTTTATTGAGGACAATCCACTCCCTAGAACTAACCTAGAGACAGCCAGACCACTCCTGCCCTCCTAGACCTTACCTTAGTTTAGAACAAATTGCTATTTATCCAACAGAGAGCTATTCAATGCCTAGCGCTGTGTGTGGCTGTGAGGACTTTTTATCTCAATTAGAGATCCCTTGTTGTGACCCAGATGCCTGTGCAACCTCAAGCAAGGCACTGAACCTCTCTGAGCCTCACTCCTTAACCTGAACTCGCCGGCAACCTTGGCTTCTAACTCAGAGTTAAGTAACATTGTTTGGCAGGATTTTCCAACTGTGGCACTATTGACATTCAGGACTGGGACTTTTCTGTGAGTCCTTTTCTTACACTGTGCATTGCAGAATGTGTAGCAACTTTCCTAGAACCTACCCACTGGATGGCACTAACACTTCCCCAGTTGTGATGACCAAAAATGCCTCTAGCATGGGCTAAATCCCCACCACCACCTGCTGGGCACCTGTGCTGTAGCAGAAAGGCTGGAAGTTGGGTGTTGCCCTTTCCTGAACCATTTAGTCCCAGCTCCCACTCTTTTTTGACTCAGAAAGGACTTGAAACCACTGCCATGAGCTCAGTCATCCCAGGAAGGTTCACCCTGGTTCCCAAAGAGCAGAGCTACTGATGCAAAGGATATGAGGTATGGGAGGAATGTGTCAGTCCATCCATCAATAATAACAATAACTATAATAAATAATAACTAGCTTTAAACAAGTCCTAGCCACTGCCCAAGCACTTTACTGGATTACCTCATATACTCTGCCCCAATAGCTAGAGAGGCAGACCCTATTATTACCCATTTCTCAGATGAGTAAACTAAGATAAAACACAGAGGGCATGCAGGGTATAGAGTCAGAATTCAAAACCAGAGAGTCTGAGTGGAGAGTCTGCTCTCATACCTGGAGATCAAAGAAAACACTGAACCATATGGAAACTTCCATGTTGTCATTGTTGTTGTTTTGTCACTAATTCAACTCCAACTCTTTGCAACTCCATGGACTGTAGCCCTCCAGGCTCCTCTGTCCATGGGATTCTCCAGGCAAGAATACTGGAGTGGGCTTCCATTTCCTCCTCCAAGGGATCTTCCCAACCCAGGGATCAAATCCACGTCTCCTGCATTGGCAGGTGGATTCTTTACCACTGAGCCACCTGGAAAGCCCAGAAGCTTCCATAGGTCTCAGTTATTAGAAAGGCATTTCCATGCAGCAACTAGCTTATAGGACACTTATAGGTGTCCATTCACACCCCAAACCTAGCACCTCAGCCTGAAACATCTTGTGGGTCATGGTAACCACTCCCTTGTGCCTCTGTTTCTCCAGTGTCCACCCCAGAGAATAATTCCAACCCCTCCCTACCCACCTGGTCTGCAAACACAAGGGCTGCTACTTACATGTGTGTACTGATCTAGCCTGTAGACTTTCTGAGCAGTTGGAGGTATCAGGACAAGGTGTCGAGGCTGATGGAGACTGAACCTCCCACAGAAGGGCTCTGTCCCACTGGTGAGGTGCCCATCAGAGCTGGAACCTTCTAGCCCTGGATGAAGTTCAGATAAAACAGGAAGACAGGAGTAATTGTCAAACAGAGCTCCACAACATGTCTGCAGGGAATGGGTTATGGGTTCTCCATGACATTGGCTTCTCAGTCCTTGGGCGAGCTGGGCAGGGCTCAGGGTGGCCAGCACCCTCCAGCTCAAAGGCTCCACCTATGAAAAATGCATTGTGTCTGCTCCAGAGCATTAAAAATCTATTATCATTTTCAATGTGTACCACAACAAAAAAAATATTGAGAAGCAAAGAGGTAAGGCATGTTGACTGCAACTTAGCTCACCTTATGATTTTTAAAACATATCCTCACATTTTCAGAATACATTAGACTACTGTCTTCGGCTTCCCAAGTGGTAAAGAACCCATCTGCCAATGCAACTCGGTTCAATAGGTTGGTCAGAAAAATCCCCTGGCATAGGAAACTGAAACCCACTCCAGTATTCTTGGATGGAGAATCCCACAGACAGAGGAGCCTGGCAGGTTTCAGTTCATAGGGTCACAGAGTCAGACACGACTGACATGACTTACCATGCACAGCACAGACTACTGAATTATGTAATAATTCCTTTGCGATGTGATTTGAGTTAAACAAGACTTGCACTGTTCTGTTATGTCTCGCCTGTATCGGTTGCTGTTTCCCACCTGTGGCATGAGATGCAGCTCCTGAGCCTAAGTCACCAGCATCCTTTGTTTCTAACTCTCTGCTCCCCTGACAGCACAGAAGGGATGTCCTTTCTTTCTGATTCCCACACCAAGCAGCTCCCTCCCAAACATTCAGCCTTTCTCTGAAACACTGTGTCCAAATCCAGTTTCCAATGGAATGAACAGAGTCGCCTTGGAGATGAAATGAAGATTGTTCTGCTTTTACATTAAAAAAAGAGAGAGAGAAAAGATAAGGGTGAAGAAGACAATCAGAATTTGTCAAACCAGGGACTGTACCTTGTTCAAATCCCAGCCAGAGTAAGATGTTTGCTGAAAGGGGTTCCAGTTTGCATTTGACTGCAAGTAACTCCTCAATGGCTGTTTGAATCTGTTAATAAGAAAAATGACCAGGAGCTCACGCCATGGATATAAAGACTACCTCTAGTTCCCCCACCTCTCCTTATGTGAATAAAATGCCCACCTGATGGGCTGTGGCATTTGCAGGGATTGGCTGACTAGAAACGTTGTCCCAGGTAAGGAAGAAGTTCCCTGTGCCAGACACAGTCAGCATCTAAAAAATCAAGAGTGACAGGATTAAAGAATATGTGTTCATTGAGCCAAAAAGACAATCTAGCAACATAAGACAAACTTCCCTGACTTGCTATAGACAGTATACCAGGAAATAGGACCTAAATGGGTCAAAAAGCTATGAAATCATGCATACATACACTCACAGGCATGCAAACATTGGTGTGAGTGTTAGCAGGGACTTATTTCCTCTCTGAGGAATATGTTTCCAAAAGAAGATTTACCAGGACTTCTGTACCTAAAATTAAGTCCATGAATCACAACAAAAATTAAGTCCATCACAACAGTAAAACTCCTTTTAAATAAAAAAAGTCCTCTCAACCCTACTGGATGAATGTCCAATCTCTTTTGCAGGAGAGTTATCATTACGGCTCAAGTCTCCTGGCTCTCAGCCAGCCAGGACTAAATTCTTTGCAGAGTTCAGCCCCTGAACCTAACCCCATGGGACAGAAAACACAGGCAGACCTGGATTTCCGGAAGTCTCTGGGCCCAAGCTCGGATCTGATGCTTCTCCCGGAGGTATGTGCTGACCACGTCAGGATTCAGCCAGGTGTTGTGGATCTGGACACCAATTCTCACCCCGCTGCTGGGGGCTCTCCCCTGATGCTCTGCTTCCAGGTAGTACCTGGCTCCCCCGAGCAGCTCCAGCTTGGGGGTCTTCTGTTGCTGGGTCTCGTCACTCCCATTCTGCTCCCAGGAGTCAAACCAGTCGGCAGTGCCCACCCTGATAGAGGCCACTTTCACCTGCACCCCAGTAAACACATCAGGACCGATACTGTGAAGTTTCTGGGCCTCTCTTTCTCAAACAAAAAGCAACTAGACATCTACTAACAAGGGACTTGGGGGCTGTTCTGCCTTTTCCAACAAGTAAGCCTGAACCTTCTAGGACCATGCTATGCATGCCTCTCCAGTTATCTTTTTCTCTCTCTTTCTCTCTCTCTGTCTAGATTACATAGTATTCAAATGAGATGGGTGGGCCATGTTTAAACCTGGAAGAGCCAACCGAAACCCTAACTACACATGATGCTGTGGGTAAAGTCATATGACACCCTTTGAGAAACCTAAATGACTTGACCACATCAAAATCTATGATGCTTCTCCAGCCAATTAGCAAAGCAATTTCATGGGAGCATATTCATCATTCAAGAGAAAAGACTGTGTTTCTTTGACAATGGCATTAAGTAATGTTTGGCTGTTTGCTAAAACACTTTTTTTATCCTTCAAAACTGGTCAGAAAATTCCTGCATAAAACTAGCTATATCCATACCCAGAATCAGTGGTAAAAACAAATTTTGAGTCAGACAAATCTGGATTTGAATTCTTAATATGCCTCTTATCACCCCAGTGGCCCTGCATTGGTCATACAATCCTTCTAGGACTCATTGTCCATATCTGGAAAATGGAGATAAAGAGACATAGCTCACAAGATGCTATGAAGTTTAGAAACAAGGTATATAACAGCTATAGCATAATGAGCAGCAAGCTCTGTTTCAAAAATTAAAATCATGTAGACTATATCTCAACTTTTAAAAAAGAAAATTTTCTAATTTTAAAAAACCCATACACACACATGCACGCACCAAAAAAAAATTAAAGTCTCTGGTTGCTTAATGGCATGTTACAACTATCAATAGAACATGAGAGCCTTCATTTTGACTTACTGTTTGTTTTTTTTTTTTTTTTTCTAGGAGTGAGGGACTGGGGACAAGAAGAAGGAAAACAAGAAGGTGGTAAATACCTTGGTCCTCAGGTCCTCCAACCAACTGAAATACAGAGAAGCCTGGTTGTCAGCCTGGATCCAGAAAGTGTAATTATTTGTCTCTGGGGCCACAAAGAACCCACTGAGCCGTGCTCTGGAAAGCAGAGGAACACAGAGAAAGAAGTGAGGGCAACCAAGCCCACTATTACTGACCTAACAACAGTGCCCTTAGATTTTGTTTGTCTTTATGTTAATGAGGAGGAAACACTCGACTCTTGTGCCTGTGACTGGCCAGAGCCCTCTGGATGCATCTCTTCCTGTGATGCCTGCCTGGCTTAGTATCTCAGCCCATCACTTTGAACTGGCATGACTCCCCAGGCAGTTTGCATCGTCTTTGGGAAAGTGGCACCCACAGCATAGGGTCACCTGGGGGCTTAGCTGAGATCACTTACCAAACATGGCCAGTACAGGGTCTGGCACATGGTAAGCATTCAATCAATAGTAAATATCACTCTCATTATTAGAAATAGAGATCCTCAATCAGAGTTTTCTCTGATTTGATCTAGATATGAAGAATACAGAGAATATTTTCTGAGAAGAGTTTTGAAAATAACTAAAGTTCCATCATTATCATATTAATAAATATTCCCATTTTTATTTTAAATTTTTGAATTTTACAGAAACGAATGCCAGAAAGAATAGAAAGAGTTGCTGCCTGGTTTGTGGCTCCTTGAAATGGCAGAGAGAAAGCTACAGGTCATACCAGATAATCAAAATGTTCTTTTATCTACTGAGATGGGACTCTCCTTGACACCCCCACACACACTGAATATAGCTGAAAGATTTTCTTTTGAATTTTTTTGACAATATTTATAGTCCTCAGAAACTATGATAAAGGCTCAGCACTAGGTGCCACCAAACACACACACACAGACACACACACACACACACAATTTATTGCCACTTTAAAACCATATATACCAGTGGTTAGATATCTAATTAGTAAAACTTCCAAGACAATAGAAACTTCACTCTGTTCAGATTCCCTTCCCGACTTGGTTCCTTCAATTTCTGAAATTCAATGAATAGAGAACAAAGCCTTCCTTTTCACAACTGAATTAACCTTTAAAATAGCCAAGAGACTTCCCTAGTGGTCCAGTGGTTAAGACTCTGCACTTTCACTGCAGGGGACACGGGTTCGGTCCCTGGTTGAGGAATTAAGAACCCACGTGCTATGCAGCACAACCAAAAGAAATCAATAGATTAGTCAAATCCTTGAAAGAGGTTACAGATTGACTAGAATTCACCCACCTGCAAATGCAGGAGACGTAAGAGACACAGGTTCGATCTCTGGGTGGGAAAGATCCCCTGGAAGGGGACATGGCAACCCACTCCAGTATTCTTGCCTGGAGAATCCCATGGACAGAGGAGCCTGACAGGCTACAGTCCATAGGGTCGCAAAGAGTTGGACACGACTGAGGTGACTTAGCACAGAAATCAGACGCAGGAGTCACAACCAACCTCTCTGAGGAGAATTTCAGAAGAAGAAGAGATCCATCATACCTAAAGGATATAGTCACCTATATACAAGCTTAGAGCACACTATGTCTCCACAGCTCTCTTATTTTCTACATTTTTAAGCCCACATTAAAATATGAAAAACTTTGGCCACATCCTTGCAGGGATTAAAAAGACAAAACTAAACTAAACAGGGAAACTTTACCACACTGCAGTCACTTCTATAGAAAACAATGTCTCCCGCCCGAGGCCACAGGAGTTTACCCCTGCTCTACACCAGCTATCTGGTTGACCTACAGCACTGGCTAATTGTTCCCACAGAGCTGTTGGCTGCCCAGCCTCTGCTCCCTCATATGCCCAAAGGGCAACTACTTGAGTCTTTCTTTAGTATCATCCAGATACTGGTTTTATCTCTTAACCATGTTACTACAGCAAGTTTTGCCCTGCTCTTTACCAAGTTTCCTGGCCTACCCAGCTCAACGTTTTGATGAATAGTCCTCCCCAAAGCATATTTGAACGTACATATTTGTTGTATGCTGTATGTATGTATTTCAACATACATACATACATCAAAGCAGCTATACAACATACATATTTTACTCATTGATCAACATTTAGCGTGTACCCGTAAAGGGCCTGTGGTCCATGAACATAACCAATACTGGCTGAGAACAGTGATCAAAATTTGTGACTGCTGAGTTCGTAGATATTTTACATTTTCCCCAGGAAATGTCATTGCTTACTCTGTCTCTTAGCCTCACCCAGGCCAGTAGAGACACTTGTAATCTGGACACCCACTTTTCCTACAAACATACCTGAAAGGTTGCCCTTCCTTTGACCAAAATCCAGATGGAGAACTGGCATTAGGGACGATCTGCCAACTGTACCCAGGGGTGGCTTCAGTCAGGTCCAAGTCCTCAGAAGCATCTCCAACTTCAAAGAGAAGCCCTCGATTGCCTGTAAGACATGTATGCCTCATAAGCATCAGAGGGGGTTTCTTCCCCAAGCGGGGGAACTTCTTGACTGCAGACTCAGGATGAAAATGATACAGGAGCTATTTAGAAGATGAGTCAGATGGAGTAATCACTTGAGACATTATAAAGACTATACATAGAGTTGATTCACTTTGGTGTATACCAGAAACTTACACAACATTGTAAAGCAACTTTACCCTAATAAATAAAAGTAAAAGAATACCCCCAAAAATAAAATAAAGATAATACAAATGTTCTAGAAAGTGGAAACTACTACTAGGTGTAAGAATTCAGCCTCTGAGAAAGAGACATCTGACAAGGAGCAGTAACAGGGCATATTCTCAGAGGACCATAAAAAATGAAGGAGCTCTTTTTAATGGGAGTGTCCATATAAGAGAAAATGCGAAAAAGCAAACAAAGGCTTGTGAAGTCAGGAGTGCACTTCAGTATCTTTTAATGTCATTCAGCCTGGGAATTCTATTCCCTAAACCCCCTTTGTCCCAGAAAATTGGCAATCCTCACATTTTTCAAGAGTCCTGACCTCAGTTTGTGAACATGCAGCAAATCATATGACAGGCTGCCATTACATTACATTCTAAATGTCATCTATTTATTTGTTTTTTATATTTTAAAAAAAGCCCTGAAATCAAAGGCATATTTGTGATCAGTCAGTTCAGTTCAGTTGCTCAGTCACGTCCAATTCTTTGCAACCCCATGGACTGCAGCACGCCAGGCTTCCCTGCCCATCACCAACTCCCAGAGCTTGCTCAAACTCATGTCCATTGAGTTGGTCATGCCATCCAACCATCTCATCCTCTGTCGTCCTCTTCTCTTCCTTCCTTCAATCTTTCCCAGCATCAGGGCCTTTTCCAATGAGTCAGCTCTTCACATCAGGTGGCCAAAGTATTGGAGCTTCAGCGTCAGCTTCAGTCCTTCCAATGAATATTCAGGACTGACTTCCTTTAGGATTGACTGGTTTGATCTCCTTGCAGTCCAAGGGACTCTCAAGAGCCTTCTCCAACACCGCAGTTCAAAAGCATCAATTCTTTGGCACTCAGCTTTCTTTATAGTCCAGCTCTCACATCCATACATGACTACTGGATAAACCATAGCTTTGACTAGACAGACCTTTGTCAGCAAAGTAATGTCTCTACTTTTTAATATACTGCATTGTGTGATCAATATTGGCTACTAATTGGGTTGAGGGTAAAAGCTCTGGAATCACCCATGGGTGGGTTCAGAGTCCATCTCTACCATTTACTTGATGGGCAGCTTTGAGCAAATTGCCTGGAAAATCCCGTGGACAGAGGAGCCTGGAAGCCTACAATCCACAGGGTCACAAAGAGTCGGACACAACCGAGCGATCCCCTGTTAAATCCTAAGAAGGGGAAACAGATAAGGAATAAGCAGAAAAATAACAGCATATTTTAAGGTACTATTTGAGATTCCTCAGGCTCAGCAGTATTGATATTTGGGGCTGGATAACTCCGTTGTGGGACTTCACTGGTGCTGACTGCGATGCGTTTTGAGGGCTGTCCAGAACACAGGATGTTTAGCAGCACTTCCAGCCGCTACCCACTAGAGGTCAGTAGCACCACCATCCCAGTTGTAAGGACCAAACACTGCCAAGTGCCCCAAGCCTGCTACTGAGAACAGCTGCAAAACAGGATCATTTGTCCTGTTACCCAATGCATGAATTATTATCCATTATTACCCAACACAGGGCTGTGTGCCCGACACACACTGAAGCCAAAAAATACCAAAACATCGGAGCCTGGAGCAGAGAAAGGTTTACTGCAGAGCCAGGCAAGGAGAAAAGTAGCTCATAACTTAAAAAAAAAAAAACCCAAGCTTCCTGAAAGCTTTTCAGCAAAGTCCTTTTATAGGGAAGGTGAGGGAGGGGCGTTATTAGTTGTTGCAAACTTCTAGGTGTCAGATCTTTTGTTCTTGAGGTCAGGCCACAATGTTCCAAGCTCCATCAAAACACATGTTATTCTCTCTTCTGACAAGAAAGAGCAAGGTCCCAAGGCTCAACCTTCACCCTCTGAGGTCCAGGTCCTGGTTAAGAGGAGCGGGGTCCTTGCAGGTGCTGGTTACCCTGCCCAGGGAACGTACGGCCGGCACTCAAGTTTGGGTCCTCCTGCCAGTGCCCAGTCCAGCTGAGGAGGCAGCTCTCAGCTGGCAGTGCCCTCAGGTGTCCAGACCTTACCCAGTATTCATCACAGAAGACTCCAGCTGCCCCTCAGGATCCTCAGGCTGCCCAAATCGGGGCTGCGTCCCATGAACTGCGACGCATGGAGACCCCTGCCGCCATTAGGTCGCAGAGGCAGAGATGAGGAGAGAGGTCGCCCTTGACTCAAGACCTGCGCAGGTCAGCGGGCGGCTGGGGTGAGGGCTTGGAAGCTCTGCAGGACACAGCCCTCATCCTGTTCCTGAGACCCCCAGCTCACCAGCCAGCCAGCCTGAGACCAGACAGCCTCGAGGGCCCTGGGGAGGAGACTGTGATCTGCCTGTCAGAGCATTCTCAGCGGGAGAACCACAGAGGACCACCGCAAGACCGACGGTTAGCGGAGCGGGACCTCTAACTGCTGTGCTAACAGTCTCCCACTAAGGGTCTCGCGATAACTCGTACTAACGGCCTCACACTAACGGTCACCAGCTAACGGTCGAGTCTAGAGCTAACGATCAAATGTTAATAGCTGCCTGTCCACCCCACCCTTATAACTCTTCCATAAAAGAAATTCCAAAAGCATTGTATAAAGGACATTGTCAACTATCCAGAACTGCCGCGTGTGTTTTCTATATACATTTTATTTATAATGTACACTTAAAACTCTTTTGATCTTATTTTAGAGCAACATTCTTCAAACTTGCCTGCTAAATGTAACAAGAAAGCCTAGAAATGAAATAAAAATTACTTCTTCAAGTTAAAAAAATCAGCAGCATTCAGGAAATTCCCCTACCACAACCCTGGTAGCTTCCAGCAGGAACCGCTGTAAGAGGAATCAGACTCTCTATTCCATGAATCCAGACACATATTTTCTCCATCATTTGCTTCATACAGTCATTTGTTTCCTTGGATTAGAGCTTTCCCTGAGTAAAGACCACAGATCAGGGACCTGGAGAATGCCCAGCCTAAGCTTTGCATGCGTTTTTACACCCGAATGACCTTTCTTTAGAAAGCTGTCCCCCTCGATGAGACTCAGGAGATGAACTTCCCTGCCTGTGGTTTAACTGTGAAGTCAGCCCTTGTGGGGCATGTAGGACTCCAGATGCCAACTACCGTTCATCCCTAACTACACCTGAGATCCTGTTCTAACGCTTCCCAGAAAAGTGCTTCCACAGTGCACTTGCAATTTGTAGCCATTGGGTAGGAGGTTTAAACACAGAAGGTGGACTTCCATGGTGGTCCAGTGGTTAAGAATCCGCCTTGCAATTCAAGGTACATGGGTTCGATCCTTGGTCTGAGAAGATCCCACATGCCATGGGGCAACTAAGCCAGTGTGCCACAACTACTGAAGCCCGTGCGTCTAGAACCTGTGCTCCGCAACAAGAGAAGCCGTTACAGTGAGAAGCCCTGCACCACAACGAAGAGTAACCCCCACTTACCAAAACTAGAGAAAGCCCATGTGCAGCAAAGAAGATCCAGCCAAAAATAAATAAATAGTAAAAAAGGACAAGTGGAACCTGCCCCCCTGTCCTCTCTGTTTCTGGTGGCCCCATCACAATACATCTCTGCTTTTCAGAGTAACAGACAGCTGCCCACAAGGGCAAAGAAACCACATTTAAATGCACCCCCTTACACCCCACTCTCTGCCTCATCTAACTGTCTTATGAGCACAGAAGAAGCAGTCTGTTGCTCTGTCTTCTTAGAGAGTGAGCCAGAGTGCAACTGACCCAGAGGATGGAGGAGGCAGCTCAGGCTTTTCTGCCAATCACTATGGCAACATCTTGATGGCAGTTACACTTCCTGGATCATGGTTTCCACTGAACCCCACTTGCCATTCATCTGCCTGGGGCTAGGAGTGCCGAGTGTTGCCAAGCATCTGAGTAAAGCTAAGAATACCTCTGAAGCTAAAGCTCTGATCCATGATGCACGGCTCACTGAGCAGCCAATCAAACAGCTGAGACCAGATTCAAACACATTCCTTTCCACTTCCGGCCCCTTGTGGTTAAAAAATGTCACCATGGCAACTTCCTTACCTGCCTGAGGAGCAGAGAGCCTTACACCTTTACCCGGGGCCCTGGTGGTACACTCAATCCTCCTGGGAGACACATGTCTAATATCACACGGAATGCCTGAGGGGAAATTTAAATTAGATACAGATGTCAGTAGCAATATCAATGGAGATACAGATGTGGCCAGAGGACCACACTAAAGTAGACAGGCTCCTGTTGCAGGGCAAAAGGCCGGAAGTGGAGAGTAGAGAGAAAGTTGTGGGAGGAGGCAAGAAAGAGAGAATGCAGAGCAGTGGAAAACATGCCGCTTAAAATGAATAATCAGGAAGAAAGCAATGCCCAGCCATGCCATTCCCCGGAGATGACGGAGCTAGGGAAAGGAACTGTGACAGGAGAGTATGAAGACATCGTCCAGTATCCTTGGTGTCACCAGCTAGAAGAGCATCCCATCAGGCAGAACAAAGCGTTCTAGGCAGGTTCCACAAAAGCATTTGCCAAGGGGGCATTCCAGAAGAATCTGTGTAGCAAATGCACACCCACTCCTGCTTGTTCCTACAAACAGGGCTAAGGAGGGAGTGAGGTTGCCTTTTAGAAGGAGCGAAAAGTTAAAAAAAGTGAAAATATTAGTCATTCAGTTGTGTCCCACTCTTTCGGACCCCATGGACTGTAGCCCACCAGGCTCCTCTATCCATGGAATTCTTCAGGGAAGAATACTGAAGTGGGTAGCCATTCCCTTCTCCAAGGGATCTTCCCAACTCAGGGATTAAGCCCTGGTCTTCTGCGATGCAGACAGATTCTTTACCATCTGAGCTGCCAGGGAAGCCCTTAAAAGAAATACTTTTGTGAAGAGGAGCTATGTTCTTGTTTCTCTTCCCTCCCCAGATGGGGACACCAAAGGGACTTGCTCTGATTTGTGAGTGTATCTGCAGCAGGACATTCTATTTCTGTTACATGTTTGCAGAGCTGCAGGGCCAAAATCCCCTCCTTTTCCCAGTCTCAACCAAACATAGGACAAAGACCATGAAACAGGGTCCCAGGAGGAGTCAGAAGAGGCAAAGATTGCTCCCCCTCAACCCTCTCCAGGCCAAAAAAGATAGATATATAATATCCTACAGTGTTCAAGTCTATGAACTGTTCTCAGTCATTTCAACTTACCTGCAATGGTAACCTGGGCAGGGTTGTCAAAGAAGTCTCCTGTAATTGTGATGTCTGTTCTTCCCCCAAGGCTCCCAGTTTCTGGAAACACAGACAGTATTTCTGCAAGAGGAAAAGAAAAGTAAGCTTCCAAATATAATCCAGGATGTGACCCAAATAATAATATAATCATGTTGCTGCTATTGTGTCACTAAGTCCTGTCTGACTCTTTGTGACTCCATGGACTGTAGCCCGCTAGGTTCCTCTGTCCATGGGATTTTCCAGGCAAGAATACTGGAGTGGGTTGCCATGTCCTTCTCCAGGGGATCTTCCCAACCCAGGGATTGAACCCACATCTCTTGTGTCTCCTGCACTGCAGGCAGACTCTTTACCGTCTGAGCCACTATACAGGATCAGTATTTGAAAAGAGTGGGAAATGCAGTTTTTCCCATGCAGTTTCTCCATGGTTGCTCTTGCTATCAGCAAAAATCCCTGCGTACCATGAGGCTTTCTTAGGAAATCTGTCTCCTCATTTCAAGGGCCCTATTTATACATCACAGAACAATAGATTATACTTTATGGAGGCATCAACTCTGCATGCATTGGTCAAGGTCTCAATCTACACATGTGAGTCTGTGATTTGCTCTAATCAAAAGAATGAGTTACACTGTCATATGCCACAAGTCCCCAGGAATTTAACTTTTTTTGATCTTTTCCCCTCCTATTATCAAACTTTGAGAGTTCTAAGTTTCATCCCCTCAAAGGGAACAAGTAGTCATGTTCTCTGATTAACTGAAGGTACAAAGAGGCTAATTATGAGTGATTACCACTCCAAAACAAAAGCAAGAGTCAAAATTCAGCTTTGACGGAGATGGGCCATCTAGAGTGAATGGCATCGACTCCTCGACTTAGGAAATTTCTTGCACTTTTGGCAAAGGTAGATTCTGCTGCCTCTGGGATCTGAATCAGCCTCACAACTTTTCTGTGGTTTTGGGATTGTACTCAACTTGAGAACCTAGCACTCATTTTCAGTAGTCAGCTTTCTACTCCTGACTGAGTTCACAATTTCATGCAAGTTTCCAGCTTTTCAGATTTTGCTTTTCTTGTATACTCATCAGATAGCAACACAAACTTAGCATCTGTATCAGCAAATCATAAATCCTTGAATGAATACTCAGAGGTGAGATGTTAAAGTAACTACAAAAATGTGCTTTTAGATTTTTTAGTGCCATCTCTTTTCTTTTAGAACGTACAATAAAGATGATTGCCCTTTCTTTTACTCAGTCTATATCCCTAGATTTTGTATAAAAATCTATGACCAAGCCTTTTTTAATATTTTAATTTTACTTTAAATTTAATTTTTAATAATTAATAAATAAATATTAAATTTAATATTCAAAAATTTAATATAGTAACTAAAGCCAATACTCAACAAGCAACCTATTCTCACACAAAACCAAAGGGCCATCAATGACTGCAGGAAAAGCTTCAGGTGTTAATGATCATAGAGAAATGGCCAGCAGGAAGGCACAGAGTCCAAGGTCCAGGGTAGTGTGAGGGAAGGGGTGAAAAATACACAGTGAAGGAAAATGGTACCTGAGTACGTCTGGTACAGAAAAAGGTCTTGCTTAGCACTGACCAGCCATGCATCCTTGTGTATCACTGACCTACAAAAAAAAAAAAAAAAAACACAAAATTGTGTTTTGGGTGAAAATTGCACCTGGGATTTCATTTTTTAGATTGACTGCTTGAAAGAAGATCACTAACTTTTAGTGATCTTTAAAACTGTTTAGATATTGGCTCCTTTTGATGACTAGAGAATACCAATGCGGCAAAGTTTGTTTTCTGATCTAGAAAATTACATGGGAATAATAATACCTACTTTACAGAGTGTGATTAGCATTAAATGGAATAATGAATGTGAAAGAGCTTGGTGTGGAATTGGCCCGTGGGAGGTATTCAATAAATGCTAGTTTCATTCCTTTCTAAAAAAAGAGACAGAGACACAGAGAGCAAATCTCCCTGGTTGAGCTGAGTAGCTGTAGGTCATGTGTTATTATCTTCACAATGAAATTAATATCAGCTAGGCAATGCCCTTTTCAGGAAACACTGAAAAGTACATAGTGTCAGAACATGAGGTAAGGCAAGCAGAAATCCAGACTCCACATTTCTCTCTCCAGAGTTCTATAAAATCTGGACCCTTTCCATCTTGAAGAAGGCATTTCCTGGAATGACACAAAGCACTTTATGGAACTTTGTACTGTTTTAAAATTCCAGTATTATGAGATTACTTAAGAAGTAATTCCCCAAATCCTGTATCTTTATCATATTGAAACATTTACATCACTTCAAGATGAGTGCACAGGACACAATTATATTCACTCAGGTGAAAAAAAAGAATCAAGTAGGTATGTGGAGTTTTATTACACTACTCTGTATACATTTGAAATTTTCCATTATAAAAGGTTAAAGAAAACTAAGCAAGACAAGAGAGTAGATAATGTAAGATAAAAATAAATTTGCTTCCTCCCAGTTACTTACTTTCCTTTGTTAAATACTGAGAAACTAACATTCTGGGAGCCTGTAACAGACAGAAACAAACATTAATACAGGAACCTGCATGAACTGCATGGGCCAGGACATTGCTATCATAAAGCCAAGAAGTCCAGCGATCACCAAGGTACCACCCACACCTTAACTTCTCTAACACTGCTTGAAATAAACATGTTCCAGACTCGCACCATCAGCAATGGCAACATCTAACAATAAAAGGATAAATGTAATAGCAATAGAGCAGGCTCTAACTGGCTTGGAGTTAGACCAAGAATGATAAATCCTGCTCCACTGGTTACTAGCTTCAACTTTCTCGCTTATAAAGCAAGAACAATCCCACCAGCCTCACAGGTACATGCGTGAGGATTAATTTAGTTTATATTTAAGCTGCTTCCTATAGCGTCTCTCAGAGAACTCTCAACAAATGATAATTATTATTATCATCCTCAGGAGAACCAATTCTTGAAATAGTTTCTTTCCGGACACAGAGACAAAGATGGATAAGACTTTAAAATTCTGTTACTTCTCAAACAGACCAATGTAGTTGCCTTCCACACGACACTGCAGAGTCCCAAGACCATGGTCTTCCTGAATAGGATATCTAGGGAAAGAAGAGGAAAAGGTAAGAGATAAGAATTACCTGGCAATTCATTTCAGAAGCTCTGGTTCTTTAGCCGGGAAAGTTATAAACTAAAATAAAATAAAATTCTAACTAGAGTTATCATCAATACATACACTACCAGTCAAACACACAGTGTGAGAGACAAAATTTAACGTACTCCTCACCTCCTTTGGGTCCTTTCTTTCCAAAGTCTGTTTTATGACAAGGACAGCAAGATCATTATCACCGCCCCCCCCCCAAAAAAAAGTCTATTAGCAAGTATGAACCTGAAACAGGAAAATTCTGAGCAAACAAATGAAAGATAACAGGAAGAAACCACATTATACAATTTGCCTCTTCTAAACACTAGTCCTAAAAAGCTAAGCCATTGGGTACAGAAGGTTAATCCACTCAGTCCCGAGTGATTTGAAAAAGACAGAAAAACGTTGATTATCTGAAAAGTAAGCACATAGATTCTTATTTTCTAAATTTTCCTTGTCACAAATATACAATCGAACAATTGAAACTTTAGTGTCCCCCCCCCCACCCCCGCCCCGGGCTAGTCGATACAGTACAGTCGGTGAGAGAATGAACTCTGGATGTAGTACAGTGGTTAAGAGATGAACTCCGGAGGCTAGTGAGTGGACCCAGGTTCAAATCCCAGCTCTGCCACTTGCTCTTCGTGAGACTCTGGGCAATTACTCAACCTCTCTGTGCCTCAGCTCCCAAATCTGTAAAGTGAGACTAAGAGCTGTATGTACTTACAAGGTTATTGGCTGCCTTCAGTGTGAAAGTATTTATGCAGTAAGCACTTATTATTAGCTACCTGCGTTTTCAAGAAAGCTTTCTGAACCCACTTCAAGTTGCATTGTGAATCAATGACTGTGCCACTTCTAGGAAGTCTAAAGATAAGGCAGTCAACAGGGATGGGTGCTTTAAATTAAAAATAGATGTTTGTGTGTGTGCTATTATGCCCACATGGGAGAACCTGAAAACATAACATGTTGGCAAGAAAGATACTCACCGGGATCCTGTCTGTCTGTTCACAAGAGAGCAAGGAGTGACCCAATTGTCTCCCTGAGCTTCCAAAATCAGTGGGCTGGATACAAAAAGGAAACAATAGACACAAGTCAAGAGGGAGGGCTCTCCGCAAACATTTCTGGAAAAACTCAGAGGAAACATTGTTATGAACATTCATCTCTTAACTTATGGGGCATTAGTGCAGGTAGCTGGGGACTGCCCCCTGAGGAGATGCTAAATCAGACCCTCAACCCTAGGGCAGGGTGCATAACACTCGTCTGTGGCCCACACTTTCACACCAGTGAGGGAGCACTGCCCCTTTCCAGAAAAATCGTCATCATCTCCCCCTTGACTATACAGGGTCTACACAGAGCCACTGAGGAGTGTATGCCTTTGTTCCTCCTAAACAGTATCCCAGACCAAGTACTGAGTATGGCATGTCATCAAGGATGTACTTGGGGCTTCAAGCCTCCACGGGAAGAGTAATTTCCATTCAAAACAAGTTGACCATTATTATTATTATTATTTGGCCGCAGCACAGCTTGCTGTATCTTAGCTCCCTAACTAGGGATCCAACTGGGGCCACAGGAGTGAAAACTGTCAAGTCCTAACCACTGGGCTGCCAGGGAATTCCCTGACCATTATTTTATGCCAGAAATGTAGATCCTGAAAGTTGTCAACTTCAAAATCAAAGATTTGTAGCAGAACATGAGGATCCCCTCCATTCCATCCAAAGGGTGGAGGAAAAATTAGACATACTATGTGACATCTCTCAGCAGAGCATCTCATGAGGTTGTGGTCCTTCTACCTTATAAATCCTCACTATAACTGCTTCATGCTGAGTAACCACAGTTGCTTAGAGCTTCCCACGAACATCTCAATTTCAATACTTTGCCGTTCTGTTCTCCCCCTTCCCTGGCATGAAGGATTCACTGGTATCACTTTCCACTTTAAAAGTCTCCAATGAAAAAAGTCACATAGGCATCCTATGTACCCAACCCTTTGCAACTCCATATACCGTAGCCCACCATGGTCCTCTCTCCATCAAATCACCCAGACAAGACTACTGGAGTGGGTTGTCATTTCCTTCTCCAAGGGATCTTCCTGACCCAGGGATCAAACCCATTTCTCCTGCTTGGCAGGCAGATTCTTTACCACTAAGCTACTAGAGAAGCCTTAATCATTCCCCAAAAATATTAAAAACTCAATTGCTTGCACAAACACCATATGACATCACTCATATGTGGAAACTAAAATATGACACAAATGAACTTATCTTCAAAACAGAAAGACTCACAGACATAGAAAATAGACTTGTGGATGCCAAGGGGGAGGAGAAGAGGAGGAAGACAGGATTGGGAGTTTGGGATTAACAGATGCAAACTATTACATATATTAATAGGATGGATAAACAATAAGGTCATACTGTATAGCATAAGGAAATATATTCAGTGTCCTGTGATAAACCATAATGGAAAATAATATGAAAAAGAATGTGTGTATATATATATACATATGTATATATACACACATAAAACTGAATCACTTTGCTGTACAGTAGAAATCAACACATTGTAAATCAACTAGACTTCAATAAAATAAATTTTAAAAATAATTCAATGGCTTTCAGTACATTTTCCACATTTTCCTCTGATCACACTAACAGAATTTCTAAATACACAGATGGATAACAAACAAGGATGTTACAGTGGTCAAGTTCACACATGCTTATAAAGGATTTATTCCAGCCTGAGAAACAAGAGGGAAAAGGGGAAGAATCAAGAAAGAAAATCCACAGATGCAATTACAGTACAACTCACACTGTGCCCAGAGTGACTAGTTGTCAGTAAATAAATGGACCGACTTAATCGACCAGTTGCAATTACATTAGCCAAGTTTGCTGAAGCCCAGCTCACCAGGGACCATAAACTGCAAAGAGGAAAATAGCACTTCTGTGCCAACTGCTCACAATTTATTGCTATCAAGGAAGCCAGTCTCAGGGAGCAAACCTGCATAACAGTAACAGGTCGAATGCAGAAACAAGCTCACACTTACCTATCAATGTACTCAGCATCAAAATCAAAGGTTTCCAACCTTCCGGTGATAATCCAGCCATACACATGTATTAGCTTTCCTGTTTGAAAAAAAATTTTTTAATTAACCTATTCAGCTCACACTAAATATATAACATAAACTGTATTTCTTTTTCAGTTACCTCTACTCAAAATGGCCAAGTTGTTCGTGACTCAGAATACGAACACAGTTTTATAAATTGTACAACAGGAAAGGATCACCAAGTATGACCCAGTCATTGATATCAAAGAAGCAAAAACAATCAATCATTGCCATTGCAGACTTTATCACGTAGGTATGGAGCAGAAGGAATAGCAGGGATTCCTCAGTCCCCGGGAGGGAGGGATAAAGGAAGGGGGGGAGGGGCCTGCTGAAATATCCTGCCTTGTTCCCTGCCCTTGGCTGTGTATAGACCACTCACCTACACAGGATTTAAGTATAATATTCTTTGAGAGTGCTCCATGTGACTTTCCTCTGGACGCATGTGATAAGAGAAGGCTCATATCACACGATCTGGATGGATATTCAAAAATACTAAGCTTTTTTCTGTATCTCAGAGTACAAAAGATAAATGTCACGGATGAACCAATCGGGTAGGAAGTCAGAAAGAAGGACATGAAAGAGCAACAGAGCCCTGGCTTAAAGAATGAGCCACTGCACATGTTATTCATTCAACAAAAATACTCATGTTCAAACACTAGGCAAAATGGGGACCACAGACAGTTGGCACTGCCTTGCTCACTGATGAATGGATGACTTTCTCAGCTGGGTCTCCTCTATGCAGTTTGCAGAGATTCCCATTGGGTAGCAAGTTTTCCCCTGACACTCGCCTCTTTTGAGTTTGTAGGAATAGGGGTGCAAGTATCAACAACTCTTTTCATCAAGGGCACTCTCAGCACCACCCCCAACTTCTCTGCTCAGAGGACCTGGGAAAGAAATCTAGAGCAGCCCCTTCTCAGAAGCCTTCTGGGGCCCATACCAGATGCTACGTGAGCTGACTTCCTCCAGAGTTGAAAAACACCTAGATTCAGATCTGTGGAAATGCATGAAGCAAGGTTTGAAGCAAACACAGCATAGCAGGGCAATGCAGTTCAAGTTCACCACACAATCCCACAACCTGCAAGAGTATGCCTTCCAGATAAAGATAGAATTTAACCATTGAGGCTGTCATCTTCCAGTATCACAATGCTAAGAGATAAGAGGGGCTGGTTAACTAGACAAAACCTCAAAATTAGAAGAGAAAAGGGCACCCATAGGGCTCATGAGGCCACTGACTTCAGAGGACTTTGAATTTCTTCATGGCTACACTTAAGGCCAAAAAAGAACATGACCAAGAAGTAATGCTTCCTGACATTCTGTGCATATGTTTTATTAATAGAAAGTGATTTTATCTGCAGTCATTGGATGACTAGTCCTAAAACAATGGGAAACTTCCAGGAAGTACCGCAGGCACTTGACCGGAGAATGAGTAGAATGAGTGGGAAGTTAGTTGACTTAGACAAAGGTCATGGAATTGGCGGACGCCAAGGGCTTCCCTGGTAGCTCAGCTGGTAAAGAATCCGCCTGCAATGCAGGAGACCCTGGTTCAATTTCTGGGTCGGGAAGATCCCCCGGAGAAGGGATAAGTTACCCACTCCAGTATTCTTGAGTTTCTCTGGTGACTCAGACGGTAAAGAATCTGCCTGTGATGCAGGAGACCTGGGTTCAGTCCTTGGGTTGGGAAGACCCCCTGGAGGAGGGCATGGCAACCCACTTCAGCATTCTTGCCTGGAGAATCACCATGGACAGAGGGGCCCTGTGGGGCGCCCAGTGGGCTCCAGTCCATGGAGTCGCAAAGAATTGGACGTGACTGAGCAACTAATCACAGCGCAGCACATAGAGTCCGAAGGTCCCTACTACTGTTGCCGTCTAGCAAAATAACTCACCTTCATTTCATTAGGGCTAAATGATCAGTTTCCTGGGTTTGGCTGGTATGATTTCTACAACTGATGCGCACAATTTTTAAAACGAATAGCAGGTTATAGAAACTGGGAATTCCCGTGAGTTTTTGTTTTGTTTCTAAACAAAGAAGCCCAACAGCAGCTGACAAATGGCTAAGCCAGACCATGTGCTGGGGGAGGTAGGGGGTGGATTCCACGTCACAGTGGAGGACTGTTAACCACATATAGGAAATCAACTGCTCACAACATATCTCTGCTATCCCCGCCACCTCCCCCATCTCTGCGGCTGCTACTCTGGGCAGGCTTCCCAAAGGAAATGAGAGTAATCGTCTGGAAAGTGATTTCGAAGATGCAGCCGTGTGGATCCTGCCCAGAGGGACCACTCCAACCAGTTCTCCTGAAGGTGGAGAAGACAGTGTGAAGAACTCAAACTGGGTGGCAGAGATGGCCCTGATGAATCTGAGTGCCAGCTGATGCCCTGTGTCACACCTCTCAAACAGGCTCCCTCCTCATCTCTCATCCTAACAAGGCTTCTATCGTCCAAACAGGAGTTTTCTAACCCCAGAGCAGGGGGAGCAAAATGATGGCATGTGACTTTCACAGGTCACATCTCTTTTTAACAAAACATGATCATGTCTTGATTATTGAGATGAATAGAAAGGAACAGATCTGTGAATAATGTGCACTAATAATGCCAAATTCATATTCTTCAGGATATAATTTTAAAAATATATACATCATCTGTGTCTATACACACACACGCACCAAAAAGTACAGACACTTTTCAGTGACTCAGATATTCATTTTGACATTCTTGAGCCATTCGAAACTAAATCAGTTCATGCACTGAGACCCAATCACATGTAAAAATTGAACAACTTGTATCCCCATACTTATACCATCTGGAATCCCTGAACAAATGTAAAACCTAAAATAGATACAGGAATTTGTCAAGAATCAGACTGCAAATTGTATGTAATTCTAGCTCTGTTTACTACTTAGTTTTAAAGTATGCTTGGCAGGTCTTAGTTGCAACCCTTTCTTTTACGTCCAGCCTCAACCCCACCAGCTTTCTCTCTTTTCTTGTCTATCCTCTTGGTCTCTGCATATCAGTGTGCTCTCTAACTCATAAACAAACTCCCAGGATTAGGACCAGAGTTAATGGCCTTCCAAGTGGCCCCCAACTCAGCTCAACACAAAATACAATGTAAGGTACATGGGCCCACTCTAGATTCTGTCTGGGTCCAGTCCTCAGCTTGACCACTCATTAGGGGCATGCCTTTAAACAAATTACTTAACTTTATGGTACCTCATTTTCTTATCTCCATAATGGAACTAATAATAGTTCTTATAGCACTAGGTGTTTTGGGGATCTAATGAGATAACATAAACCAAAAGCTTAAAACAGATCCTGGCTCCCAGCAAGGGTCAATAAAGGTTTGCTAGTATGTGGATGATTATAAACTTAAGAGTGATGATGATATCTATTTTCTCCATTCTCCAGCAACACCTGGTTTGATTTTGCTGGTCTCTTTTTCATTTCACGTAAGGATTCCTTTGATTATCAGTGAAGTAATAGAGCAAAAGTGCCCAAAGGTGAAACCAAACCAGGTTTAAAGTAAACCAGAGGTTGACACTCACCTTCAAAACAACATCAGAGAAGTGGTAAGATTTTCCTGTGTATAGAGACCATCTACCAGTGTCGAGGAGTTTGCAGTAGCTTTGGTAAAGAGATTCTTATTTATGCCTTTCTTAACAGATTTCTTACCTGGAACTCCACTGGGTGGATTAACTTGGTAAACAATTGGTGTCTGTGCCCTGGAAAACTGTTTAGAAAATGTTATCATGGTAAGCATTTCATTAGAATAGCACAAAAACATACACAATCAGCATGTCATTCCTCACAGATCATTCATCTCAGGAAACAAGTCACTGTATTTCCTCAAATCACTTCTACTTCTTTGCATCTTCATGATATTTCTGTGAAGCAGACACGATAGATGTTATCATAGTTCTTCCATAGATGAGGTCAAGGGAATCTGACAAGGTCATGAGTCTCCCCTGCACCATTATCACTCACACCTGAGCAAGTCTGTTTCTACCTGCCCACCGGTCATACCAGGAGCATGTTTTACCAAAGGCAAGGTAGGCAAGCCATGCTTTAAAATACCAACCTTTTAATTCTATTATTGCAACTTGATATCTTGGGGTCTTGAAGTGTTTTGTTTTTTTAACTCTTCTGGACAATAATTTGATTATTTAAATTGAAAGGATTGCAACTTAAATTATTATCAGCCAGCACCTCGGTAGGGACTAGCAAGCCACGAAAAATTAAAAGTTTGAGAGATATGCGAAGGAGATTTATTCGGGAAAATGGAATGTGCCTTTTGGGAGGGAAACATGATTCAACGAATGAAAAGCAACATTATTCTCTGAAGAGGAAACCAGCATTGATGGGAGAGGCAGGGGAAGCCTGGTCGTGGCATTCAAGTCACCCCCTGAAGCACATCATCTGCTAAATGTAAGTTCCAGAGAGGCAGGGGCAATGGCTAAGTCATTGGTTGTATCCCTGGGCACAGCCTGGTATAAGAAGACATTTACATTTTTGTGAATGCATGTACAGGCCCCATCTGAGATGACTGACCCACTGCCCAGAAGCAGAGAGAAAAGGAGACAATTCCAGGAATTCCATATCCCCTATCATCCTCTGGGTTAGCCCAGTTACAGCATTTCACAGTCAGGGCCGGTGGGAAGAAACGAAGACTCATAAGGATGGACAGCCCTGGCCAAGGTTTGAGCCATGTGCTAATAATTCACCCAAGAGGAAACCCAGTCTCCACATCCTGCTACCCTCACCCCCATCTCTTATAGACACCTAGACCACTTTCCCTCCCCAAACCTACTGTACCTCCCATTTGCCAAGACAGCAAATTGTTTTGCTTGGTCAGCTTCCAGCACCCTAGGAGTCCACCTTCCCAGGGAGAAGGTCACTAAAGAGTAACTCCGGTATTAATCACCAGCCTTCATCAGACATCGTGAATCAACAGACATTGATAGTGTCTGGGCAAGTGCGGGCCTTACGTATTGATTCACACAGCTGTGCAGTCTGTCATCAAGGTTAGTTTCCTCCCTTCCTAACAGAAAAGGTTAGAAAAGAGTGCACAGGAAATATGTACAGTCCGGGGGTCAAAATAAGAATGCTGTGACTTCACAGGCTGGGAGCTGTCTCTGATGGCACCAAAGGATAAAGATTAACACAGCTCCACACACACTTGCCAAACATACACTCACCCTCTCCCAGTCTCCTCCTGCACCCAGACCTCCACCTCCCACCAGGACACCTTTCAGACCACTGTCGTGCCCACCGGGACTTCATCATGGGAGCTTCGTGAGACAGAGCAGTGATTGCCGCCCCATCTCCCAGATGTTAGAAACAGAGGCAGATGAAACAACCAAGTCCAAACCACACAAGAAAACACACCCGTCAATTTCCAGCTTAAAATACAAGGTCTGCCCTTCAGCTGTGTGCCTTCCTCCAGAAGAGCAGGGGAGAGAAAGAGACTCCTTGATCACCCCTCCCAGGTCCTCAGGGTGGTGGAGCAGGCTCAGAGGGAAACCTCGGAAAGGGCTTCACTTGTGATTTCTCTGTGAGCTGACATGACATAAAGCGGTACTTTTTTAAGAGAAACAGGCCTCTGGTCACCCACCAAGCTAGAGACATGACAGAGTGAAAAATTAATGAGCTTCCAAATCCAGCTTTCCGCATGCTGATCCCTGAGCCCGAGTGGGGTCGGCAGCAGCAAGATGGGGAGCTGAAAAGCAGAGGATGAGAGTGACAAAGCCAAACCACCAGCTGCTTGATAAACCTTCTGTGAGCTGTTCTAACTTGTCAGTGCCTGCAGCAGGCTCTTTAGAGTGGACTGGCGAGGTGGAATTAATTTTTAATACACACAGTTCCCCCAGTCCCAGTCCCTAAACAAAGGCAGACATTCAGCTCAGAATGCCTCTCATTAACTGCATCCCCTGGTGATTTTTCATCAACTTACTGAGTTCGGGGAACCACTGAAGGACTTGCTTTCTTTAATGTGCGATTTTAGGAAGTGTGTCTTTTCTTTCCCCTCTCTCTCCTTCCCAATCTTTTAATCAGTAGGAAAACTATTATCTGGGGTGAAAGGCCATCAAAACCAAAAACAGCATGGTGATTAAGGACCATGCCCGGCCATCTCTCTTCTGTTTTATTCATTGAGATAGGGTAGAGGTGGTGGTGCGAGTCTTAATAAAAAAAAGAATAATTTTTTTTTTCTTTCTGCCCCATATGTGCAGAAGCAAAATTCTGGAAAACAAGATTCCTTTGCAGGGAGAAACAAGTTGCTAAATGTGAATTGATGGCAAATTCTAAAGATGAATTGCCTATATTAAAATGCAGATCATATGAGAGATGAATTTGGAAAGCGAAGACTTGTTGTAAAGGAGCATTCATTAATAACTAAACTGTGTTCTTAGGCACCCTTCTAAATGGAGGCTCCTTGTGGGAAGTACAACCGTGGCAAGGGGCCCTGCTGAACCACTGCCCATTATGGAAAGTCTAGAATCTATGCTTTCAGAGATTATTTTAGTGTATTAATAAAACCAATCTGAAATGGACAGTAGACTAAACAACATTAAGCCCCAACATAAAATTAATGCATATGGAAGCTCTAAAATAAGCCCAGGCATTGGCTCATAAAACTCTCTCTCACTCCCCCAACCACACCCACCCCACCCCGCCTTGATTGCTTTTGGCTGTCTCTGAGCTTGAAGGAGAATTCCAGCAGCAAATGCCCTTTCGGTTGAGGATTGGACGGAGAAGCAGAAATCAACCGTGAAGCAGAGAGGAAGGTACAACTTGGGTCCCCGAGTCCCTTCACCACGCTGACACTCCAGATGATTTCTGTAAGATGAAGCACTGATGCCCAATGGTAATCTTTGAGACTCCTCTATGGGCTTCCATTTAAATGAGGATTTAGATGTAGATTCAAATCCTGGCTCTGCAATTTATGAACTGGATGACACGGCCAAATTATTTAATCTCCCTGACTCCCAGGTTTCTCATCTGTAAAAGCAGGATAATAAAAAGCTACCCCATAAAATTGTTGTATTCAGTTAATGAGTATAAAGCACTTAGCAAGATCCTGACATTCACATGCTCTATACTTACTTTCTTAAGATAGTCTCAGAAACCCCGTAACTATCATCTACCTGTCCTCTCATCCTGGCAAAGCAGACAGACTCCTAGCTGAGGTGTAACTTGCTTGTCTACAGCGTAAGCACATCCTCAGATCAGGCTAACACACTTTCTTCCATCCTTGGAACCCACCTTGAAAGTGCAGCTGTCTTGTGGTCCTGGATGTGGACTGCCTACCACCTGTCCGCCAGCCTGCACTTCCAGGGAGTAAACACCCTCCTGTGCTCCAGACGGCAGAGATCTGAGGGCAGAAAGTGGAAATCCGTATGAATCATCCATGAACTGCCATCGACGGATGAATGGAGAAAGATGTACACAGATACAATGGAATATCACTCAGCCATAAAGAGGAACGAAGCTGAGTCATTTGTAGTGATGTACATGAATAAAAGGGCTTCATACAAAGTAAAGTAAGTCAGAAAAAAGAAAAACAAACATCATATATGAACGCATATACATGGAACCTAGAAAAAATAGAACTGACGAACCTATTCACAGGACAGGAATAGAGACACGGATGTAGAGAACGGACTTGTGGACATGGTGGGGAAGGAGAGAGGGTGGGATGAATTGAGAGATGAATTGACATCTACACACTGCTGCTGCTGCTAAGTCACTTCAGTCGTGTCCGACTCCATGTGATCCCATAGACGGCAGCACACCAGGCTCCCCCATCCCTGGGATTCTCCAGGCAAGAACACTGGAGTGGGTTGCCGTTTCCTTCTACAATATCTAGACACTACCGTATGTAAAATAGATAGCTAGTGGGAAGCTGCTGTGTAGTACAGGGAGCTCACCTCGGTGCTCCGTGATGACCTGGAGGGGTGGGATAAGGGGATGGGAGGGAGGCTCAAGATGCAGGGGATATGTGCATACTTATAGCTGATTCACACTGTTGTACAGCAAAAACCAGCACACCGTGGTAAAGCAATTATATTTTAATTAAAAATAAATAATGCATAAAATTATTTTTTTAAAAAACGAATTGCCAAAGTTGCCAGTCCAACTTCACTACTTCAAACTTCCTTCCTGCACCTGTGTGTGTGTGTGTGTGTGTGTGTGTGTGTGTGTGTTTAATCACTCAGTCATGTCTGACGCTTCGGGACCCCATGGACGGCAGCCCACCAGGCTCCTCTGTCCATGGAATTCTCCAGGCAAGAATAGGGGAGTGAGTTGCTGTGCCCTCCTCCAGGGGATCTTCCCAACCCAGGGACCAAACCCAGGTCTCCCGCATTGCAGGCAGATTCTTTACCATCTGAGCCACCAGGGAAGATCAAGAATACTGGAGTGGGTAGCCTGTCCGTTTTCCAGGGAAACTTCTCAACCCAGGAATCGAACCAGGGTC
The DNA here is from genome assembly GCF_910594005.1 of Cervus elaphus. Taxonomy (NCBI): domain Eukaryota; kingdom Metazoa; phylum Chordata; class Mammalia; order Artiodactyla; family Cervidae; genus Cervus; species Cervus elaphus. Next base: position 24,919,373 of record NC_057821.1, read on the forward strand.
TCCTGCATTGCAGGCAGATTCTTTACTAGCTGAGCTATCTGGGAAGCCCTCTGCACCTGTGAAGCAGAGCTAACCCAGGATTCCTGTATTTCACTTCTTACCTCCTCTACCCATACATTCACTAGACTTTAAAGATTGGATCCTTCAGCAAAAGAAGTTATGGATCTTTTATTGAAAGTACCTGAAATTTTAAAAATTCTGTCCTGTAAAGAGCTGGAAGGGAATTTGACAGATAATCTACTCTAGTTTCTATTTAAAAAATAATGAGTTCCATGTAGAGGGGATTCCCAAGTGACTCAGTGGTAAAGAATCCTCCTGCCACTGTAGGAGATTCAGGTTTGATCCCTGGGTTGGGGAAGGTGTCCTGGAGGAGGAAATGGCAACCCACTCCAGTATTCTTGCCTGGGAAATCCCATGGACAGAAGAGTCTGGCAGGCTACAGTCCATGGGGTCACAAAGAATCAGACACGACTTGGCAACTAAACAACAACAATTAATGGATTAAGGGACCTGGGTATGTAAACACCAGTGTGAAGGGCAAAGTAAGACCTGAGTCCTAGGCTCTTTCTGATAAAAGGCATTGATTTTACATGTTGCCAAAAACTCTTGACTTAACACTTATTCCGGCAGCCCATAAACACTCCCCTTATCCCCCAGAGAGTCCTAGACCTTCTCTCCTCTTTTCATGAAGATCACAGTGATTTCTTTGCCTTTTCAAGGCTGCCATTCAGTCTGATTTTTGTGAGAGGAGAATATGATGAATACGGAGTTAGATTTTAGAAGTGTCTCCCCTCCAAAACTTCTCCTAAAATCTTTAGCGTTACCCTAAATATTTAAATCTTCACTGTCCAATGTGCTAGCCATTAGCCGTATGTGATTACTGAATAGTGGCTAGTCCCAGACTTCCCAGGTGGGTCAGAGGCTAAGAATCCGGCTGCCAATGCAGGGGACAGGGGTTCAAGCCCTGCTCCAGGAAGATTCCCCATGCTGCCAAGCAACTGAGTCTCTGCCACAGTTGACCCTGCACACCCTAGCGCCTGTGCTCTGCAACAAGAGAAGCCACCGCGATGAGAAGCCTATGCACTGCAGCTAGAGGGGAGCCCCTGCTCCCCAAAACTAGAGAAAGCCTGCACACAGCCAGAAAGACCAGTGCAGCCCTAAATAAATAAATAAATTATTTATTAAAAAAAGAAGAATTGTGGCTAGTACCAATTAAGATAGTCTATTAAGGTAAAATACACACTGGGTTTTGAAGACTTTGTATGCAAAGAAGGGTATAAAGTAGCTCATTAATAATTTATATATTGACTACATGCAAAATGACAGTATTTCGGATAGGTTGAGCTAAATAACATGTATCATTAAAATTAACTTCACCTCTTTCTTTTGAATTTTTTAAGTGACTACTAGAAAATGTTAAGTTTTCTTTGTGGCTTGCATTATATTTTGGTTGGGCAGTGCTGATTTAGATGCTCCAGTGCCAAATTTTGCAAACTCAGACATGTCCTTTTATGATAATGACAGTATTTCATTGATTATTTTCCCACACTGGAGTGCTAATTTAACTTGATATTCATCTTCCAAAAAATGAGTACATTTAAGAGGGTTGTATTTCTTTTCTTCTAAAATGGTGATAAGTCAATGGTGCATCTTAAAGTTACTAGTATGTTGGGGTTGAGGAGATAGAACATACAAATTGTTAGAGCATTGACTTATTTCATAGCAAGTTCTTGCAAGAATTCTATCCCTCAAAATATTATATAACCTGTGTAAATCATCTCTCCCTGTAGTAATGCTATAAGGAACTTCAGTTTAAGAAATATCTATTGAGCATCTTCTACTAGCAAAATATTGTGCTCAGCATCATAAGGACTACAAGGATGAGTTAATCACATCCTCTGTCTTCAAAGCACTTAATTCCATGAGGATGAATCTAAAAGTGAGCAGCTGCCATAGTGTCAGGAGAAACGAAAAGCTGAGGAAACAGGGCCACTAAGACTGTGCATACTGTGCCTTTGTGTGAATTACAAAAAGGTCCTCCCTCAAGGAAGATGAATTGCGCAAAAAAGTGTGTAACACACACACAAACACACACATCATGTGGATAAATTCCTAGAACATGCTCCTTCCTCAAAGCCTGGATTTCAATTCCTACTTGTCCCCCTGTGAAGGAGGGGAAAGGTGATACACAGTTGGCGGTTCAGGGGCAAGGGAGTATTTGCAGTATGGCTGGTTCAATAGGCAGAGATGGAAGAGGGGGAGCTTTCCTGAAAGAGGGAACAGAAAACAAAAGGAAATCATAATTTCCTTTTCTCTTAACCAATGATCCACTTTCAGGCAGCATGTCTAAGATATTAAAGAAAGAATGAATTAGGGTAAATTTTGGTGGCCAACGAAAACTTAAGTAGGACAATAGAAAATCTGGAATCCTATAAACATCACATCGAACTCAGAAAAGAAACTGAAGACTAAAGTGAATTTCCTTTCTAGTTAATGTACAGTCATTACAATTACGCCTATTCCAAAAGCGATAGTTGCTCAGTCCTGTCTGACCCTTTGCGACCCCATAGACTGTAGCCTGCCAGGCTCCTCTGGTCATGGAATTTTCCAGGCAAGAATACTGGAGTGGGTTGCCATTCCCTTCTCCAGGAGATCTTCCTGACTCGGATTGAACACTGGTCTCCCGCACGGCAAGCAGATTCTTTACCATCTGAGCCACCAGGGAAGAAGATGATAAAATGGCCTCATTTACTAAAATTTGAATAGCAAGAGAAACCTTACCAAAAAAATCAACAACTGGAAACATAATCCACCTCCTCCTTATAAATATTATAAAATTCTCAAAAATCTTTCCCATAGTCTCATCCTTTCCCACATCTCATCCTCATTAAGCCCTAAAGCCCTGATAGGGAACTATATTGGTAAATGCAATCACTGCACGAGTTGCTCTAATTCACCACCAAAAGCTACAGAGATGAAGAAAGTACTCATCCCATCTGGCCTTCTCAGTCCTGGGTACCTGGTCCTGCACATCACGGCTGGAACATCCAGGAAGACAGGAGAGACGTCACAGGGGATGCTGGGCAGCGTGGGCAGAGCCACATTCACCAGGTGGATCTCCAGCTGAGAGCCGTTGGCAGGCTGAAGGAGATCCAGCTCCAAACCTGAACGCAAGGCACAGGGGAGTCTCAGGCTGAACAGAGCTGTAACCCACACTGGGCAATACAAAAACATGCCACATGGGGGCAGTGGGAGGCACTGAGTTTACCTAAAATTCAAAGGCTCCTTATTTCCAAAGACATTCGGAATGCCATATGAATGAGTGTTCTCAATTAAGACTTTACTTTTTTAAAAATTCTCTTTTCAGGTCCATCCATCTAGATCCAGGAAAGAATTCTCCAACCCTAAAAGTTACTCTTTATTGTGGAGAAAGATGGAGACACTGAACCATGCTTTAGAAACTCCCGCATGTGGGATTATCAACAAGGAAGATAACCAAGGTCCTGGAGTCGCATTGCCAAGTTCTCTGCTACATGTGGACCATCTCATCAGGGTTCCTTGAGTCCACTCCACAGCTCCGAATAAGGAAATGGACCCAAACACGGAATGGTGTGATGTGACATTAGCAAGTGGGCATCTATTAATAGTAACAGAGAGGGTGTTCAGTAGGTCCATCCCCCTTCAGGACTTCTTTTACATCTGTCCTTAGACAAGATGAAAACCAAAGACTCACATCCTTTAGGATTCTTTAGATCAGTAAATAAGAAACTTGAATTCAGCAAGACCAAAACCTACCATCAAAAATGACTGTGATCCACGTCCCCCCTGCGAGGCTACCTTCTTCAGGTTCAATGTGGATATTCAGACAAGGCACTGTAAGTGAAAAGGAGAAACACTGGCTTCAGTGTGCAAATTCAATCCCCCAGCTTCCTTTTAGCATTCCTGAGAATCACCAACAGGGCTTGATACAGCCTAGAACAACAGCCCCACCCCCAGAGTTTCTGCTTCAGTAATCTGCGTAAAGCCCAAGCATTTGCATTTCTGACAAAGTGCCACTGTGCTTTCAGTCTGGAGAATCACACCTTCAAAACTCCCATTTTAGAAAAAGTTCTGACTGATCCTAGACATCCAAAAACCCAATGTTCACCAGGACTATCCTGAATTTCCACTTCCTCTGGAAGAAGCCTCAAGGATACATTTGGTTCCTAATGGAAACCGAAAGATGTCTTCCCTCTTTAATCAGGTGGTCATATTTTATGTGCGTGTGTGTGCTCAGTAGCTCAGTCATGTCCGACTCTTTGTGACCCCAGGGACTGTAACCCATCAGGTTACTCTACCCAAGGAAGAATACTAGAGTGGGTTGCCATGCCCTCCTCTAGGGGATCTTCCTGACCCAGGCATCAAACCTGTGTTTCCTGCGTCTCCTGAATTGCAGGCGAATTCTTTATTCATCAGGCCATATTTTACAGTTACCACTTATTTCTTTTTTTTTCCACTTCTTAACTGGTGCATATTTATTCTCATGACTATTACATGGGTTCATACAGCATCCACTTCAGTACAGTGATAAATACTTCTTTTTTTTTCTTTTTTTCCCCCCAATTATTTTTATTAGTTGGAGGCTAATTACTTTACAATATTGTAGTGGGTTTTGCCATACATTGACATTAATCAGCCATGGATTTATATGTGTTCCCTATCCTGAACCCCCCTCCCACCTCCCTCCCCATCCCATCCCTCTGGGTCATTTCTAATATTTCCACTTCCCAGAAACTTTTAGAAGCTGTCTCTATTTTAATCCTCCTACTCAGCGCACCATCGTCTTTTGAATACATGATCAGAATGACTCCCCAAATAGATACAGAATCCTCTAAATTTTTGCTTTGCCTGCTCAGAGAAGCAGTGAAGCATGAATCAGTTGATGGAATTAAAAAAAAAAAAGCAACACTATAGACTTGCACACTAGGCTAAACTGGGTTCTCCCATACAGACTGTAGGCTGAGAATGACGTTATCAATGCGTCATCTTTTGAGGGTGCTCCTGGATGGACATTCCTTGTCCGAGGTAAAGCCAGCAAAAATCAGTCAGCTCCTCAGTGAGGCCTACGAAACACTTTGCAGTTTCTGTATCAGAAAAGTTAAAGGATCATCAAAGCCACGCCAACTCTGGCAAGCCCAGGGCTTCCATGTACTTATATGTGGGTGGCACAGTGCCCAGAGTGATGATGTAACTGAGTAGGACCCCATGGGGCCTTCCCAGGAGGTGGGGAGGCCGACAGGCTTTTCCCCATAGCCTCTGCTTTCCCTCCTCTCTGAGGCATCGGGGTAACAGTATTTGATTAGCATCTCCTAAGCTGCTCTGCAAATATGAAAATCCCCCACCAAATGGAAGATGTTTAACTACTTGATGAGCCTGAGCACAGAGCCCCAGGCCTTCAGGAGCCTGAGGACTGATAATGTTAACCTCTGTGACAGCATCCTGTTTCCTCACCACCATCAGTCAGAATTGTGCACAGCTGACCCGATGACCCCCCCCCCACCTCCCCCCTTGACCCCCGACTCTCATCTGGCTTTTATAATGGCTTTGCTGAAACCCTTCAGAGAACTCAGGTTTGTTTTCTTTCCCACCCCCACCAGGAGATGAGCTATCCTTCTCCTTGCACAGCCCTGCAATAAACATTTCTCTGCTCCAAACTCCGACGTTTCAGTTTGTTTGGCCTCACTCTACGTTGGGAACGTGAACTTGCACTAACAGTAAAGGCACATTCACAAGAACACAATCATTGGTGGCACTCTGGCCAGACCAGCTCACACTAGCTCTCAAAGCTGTATTAGATGTGTGTGCACTCAGGTGCTTCGGCCATGTCCGACTCTTTGCGACCCATGGACTGCAGCCCAGGCTGTTCTGTCCATGGGACTTTCCAGGCAAGAATACTGGAATGGGTTGCCATTTCCTTTTCTAGGTTATCTTCCTGACCCAGGGATTGAACCTGTGTCTCCTGCATCTCCTGCATTGGCAGGCATATTTTTTACCTCTGGCGCCACCTGCAAAGCCCCCAAGAAGATACAGAGGATAACTGAATTCGCTGAGAAAAGTAGAGACACAGTTTCAGAAAAGAAAATTTTAGTTGGCCATTCGTTGCTAAGACAGGCTAAGCCTTCCTTTGGGAAGATAAAGTAATAAAATCTAAAAAGAACTGCATCGTATAGCTCAAAAAGGAAGTATAAAAAGAAGATTATAAGTTATTATTAAAAGCTCTAGACTGTAACAGCAACTTCTGAAGAAGGAACTCATAGGGCCTGGACTCCATCTCAGGCCTGTCCATGCTGATCGTGCTAGGCCGCCTCTCCAGTGAATTCTGAACTCTGGGCTTAGCGCCTGCGGGAATGACAATGGAAGGATAAGACCCCATCTGGGCAGGGGAATCTTGAAGATCCTATCCAGGTTACTCATTGCCTAAGAGAAAACAGACACTAATCACCCCTGCCTCCGGACAGTATCTATCGGAATGTAACCACAGGCTTATTGATTATTAACTGTTTGAACACATAACACGTGAATGATGGGGTTATTGTGATTGTATTTACCCTTCCTTTGTAAGCCTCAAGGGATTTGGGCTGGTGGGTTTGGACATGTACACATGGGGTATAAAAGATTTTCACAAATGCTGGTCGGGGCCCTTGGCTAAGAGGAGACTCTGCCTTGGGCCCGTCGGTGTAATAAACTGCACCCCACTATCTGCATTGTCCTTCTGAGTGAGTTTGTTTCCCGGAAAGCGTGGCTATAACACTTCCACTGGCTGTTAAAAATTAAAGTATATATTTATAACTGTTTAATGTACAACCTCAACTACTAAACAGAAAAAAAAATATTAAGCAGAGAAAATTCAGACTTAGAGCAGACACTAGTATGTCATCCCCAATGATATTTCAGTTGAGTTCAGTTGAGTTCAGTTGCTCAGTCATGTCCGGCTCTTTGCGACCCCATGGACTGCAGCACGCCAGGCTTCCAGGTCCATCACCAACTCCCGGAGCTTGCTCAAACTCATGTCCATTGAGTCAGTGATGCCATCCAACCATCTCATCCTCTGTTGTCCCCTTCTCCTCCTGCCTTCAATCTTTCCCAATAATATTTAAGTACCAATAAACTAGTTCTCAAGGTAACCTGTTGTGGATTCCCTAAAATCTCTTCAAAACACATTCACTCACCTGCCAAAAGTAGTATTTTGATACTTGTCAGAGAGATCAGCCAGCCAGTCATCTTTTCCGCTGAAATCGATCCTTTCAAAATTGCTCAGACATTAAACACATCTTCAATTTTGATTGGAGCAGCATAGCTTTATAAAAAACAAACTGAAAACAATGACTATCATTTTTACTTACATACAATCGCTTTGCTGTGTTAAAAACTTGGAAAATTAAGGAGATTATACCAACAGGACCCTAGAATCTTCTGAGAGACCCACCATCATCCCAACTTGCAAGAAAAGGACAATCTAAGAATCTTACATAAAATCATCACTATTCTACCCCCTCTCCTTGTCTCATTCACTTATTTTATGCATACTTAAGCTAGGTAAGTAATAGTAACCTCTTGCATTAATTCATTCTTAAACAAACACTTACATTTTAAAAGTAAGTAAATTCCAGAGTCAAAATACTAGCTAATGGTGATTGGTGGCGGGGGGGAGGGGTTGTTTTGTTTTGTTTTCTGGAAGTCTGTCCTCCAGGAAGCAATCAACACGCAAAAAAAGAGCTTAACAAAATGAATGTTAAACATGGTAACAGGTTGAAAAACTGATGCTAATGGAAATTTGGAAGACATTATCTTACCCTGGTGGCTCAGCCATAAAGAATCTGCCTGCAATGAAGGAGACCAGGGTTCGATCCTGGGGTGGGGAAGCTCCCCTGGAGGAGGGCATGGCAACCCACTCTAGTATTCTTGCCTGGAGAATCCCATGGACAGAGGATTTTGTCAGGCTACAGTCCGTAGGGTCACACAGAGTCGGACACAACAGAAGCGACGCAGCAGCAGCAGCATCTTACCCTCACAGCAGAGGAAACAGGGAGGGAGAAACTGGAAGAAAAAGCTGGACCCTCCAAACTGGACCCCAGGACCCCAGGTCCCTCTACTTCAATCCACAATGCCTGGATCATCTTCCTTAAACGCAGCCTTCACTGTGGCATTGTCCTGTTTAATGCTTTCAATTCAAAGCAAAAACTGTATCACATCAAACAGAGGATAAGAACACTTGGGAGGATTTTTATTAAGAATAACTGAGGTGATATATACCCAAAGAAATTAACACAGGGCCTGGTACAAAGAAGACAATCACAAAGGTCAGTTTTCCTTTCAAAGGCTCTCTGCTTCCCACAGAAAGCCCTGACTCTGCAGTTTCACCAAGACCTGCCCCTCACCGTTCCAACTTCCCCTTTCACTGCACCCAGCAAGCTCCCCACACGGCAGCCTCTGCCTCGGATCCTGCTGGTCCCTTTCTAGAGTCCCCCAGCTTTCTTGTGCCCTAACAAACTCCTGGCCTCCTTCAGGACCCATCTCAGGAGCTGCCTCTCCACGGAATCTGTCACCCACATAGATTCATAAATTAACTGGGCCCTGGACTTCCCTGGTGGTCCAGTGGCTAAAACTCCACACTCGCAATGTAGGGGGCCCAAGTCAGGGAACTAAATCCCACATGCTTCAACCAAGACACAGTGCAGCCAAATAAATAAAGGTTTAAGGAAAAAATCAACTGGTCTCCAAATACAGAGGGCAAGGAGAGACCTTAGAAGGTCTGGGTACTTTTCTCTAGGCAGTAGATGTATTTCTGAAAATTAAATGTTTGAAAAATGAATCCTATTCCAAATAGGTGTAAAATATAGAGAATTTTACAAGTTAAAGAAACACCTGCTTAATCTACTTGAAAACTTTAGAACTCCTCTTGTAAATGAGAGTAGTTTCTGTCCACGGCCATACCACCCTGAACGCGCCCGATCTCGTCTGATCTCAGAAGCTAAGCAGGGTTGGGCCTGGTTAGTACTTGGATGGGAGAGTAGCTTCTGCCGCTACCCCAACTGCTGGGTACTTGAGGGCAGGTACAGACAGACACTCCAGATTGGCAGGTGCTGGGTTTCATAGGCAGGAAAACTTACATACAAGGCTTGTCTTGGGTGTTAGCAAGATGAATAGATTTCCACCCATCACAATCTTAAAAGTTTATACAGAGGCTTGAACAGAGTTCAGTCACGTGTTCAATCCCAATGATCTCAATGCCACATGGCTCTCTCAAAACTTCATGTTTGAAAACAGCTCCTGTTGTGGAACCTTTGGGCAAAACGTACATTTCAAGTACACGGGGTGGGGTGGGAGGAGGCCTGCTTGCCGGTGGACTAGTGGTCACGCCCTGTCCATGACCTCCTCCAGCATCCACCCCTCTTGACCTTGTAACAGGTGAAGCAAGGCTCCACATGTTAACATTATATCCTCAATGTAACAGACCCCTTTCATTGATATTGGGGGGGGGGGGGGGTTAAGAAAACAGTGAAGCCAAAAAAATAGTTTCACCATTACAAAATAAATAAATAAATAAATGCCCAGAAAAAGAGTATCTACAAAAAGCCTAAGAATAAACGTATCTTATAGGTATGTCCAAATTAAGATAGTGCAATGGATAATCACCTGTAGTTAATTCCACTCCACAAACATTTATAGTATGCCTAATATATGCTGGGCACGATGCTTTCTGCTGTTGTTTAGTGACTGAGTCGTGTCCAACTCTTTTGCAACCCCATGGACTGTAACCCTCCAGGCTCCTCTGTCCATGGGATTTCCCAGGCAAGAATTCTGGAGTGGGTTGCCATTTCCTTCTCCATGGGATCTTCCCAACCCAGGGATCGAGCCCGCAGTTCCTGCCACGTCTCTTGTATTAGAGGCAGATTCTGTACTGCTGGAGCTGGGAAAACAGAGATAAATTATCTCTGTATCTGCCCTCAAGTACCCAGCAGTTGGGGTAGCGGCAGAAGCTACTCTCCCATCCAAGTACTAACCAGGCCCAACCCTGCTTAGCTTCTGAGATCAGACGAGATCGGGCGCGTTCAGGGTGGTATGGCCGTGGACAGAAACTACTCTCATTTACAAGAGGAGTTCTAAAGTTTTCAAGTAGATTAAGCAGGTGTTTCTTTAACTTGTAAAATTCTCTATGTTTTACACCTATTTGGAATAGGATTCATTTTTCAAACATTTAATTTTCAGAAATACATCTACTGCCTAGAGAAAAGTACCCAGGAGTTACTTATAGTCCAAAAGCATCAGATTTGATTTACTTGTCACACCCAACAGAAATGTCACACCTAACAGAATATTTTGGGCACAAGAGAGTCGATTTTCAATCTGACTGGGATTTTAACATTTTATTTTGGTGCCTGCTCCCAAATTTAGAACATCAGAAGTAAATAGTCACATATTGGTTTTCTTAAAACCCTGGGTTGGGAGGGGGCAGGTGGGAGGAAATGGGTGATTGGAATTGACACATATACACTATCAATAAATACTATGTATAAAACAGGTAACTAATGCAAACACACTATAAAGCACAGGAAACTCTAGTCAAAGCACTGTGGAGACCTGGATCGGATGGAAGTCCAAAAGGGAGCGGGTACATGTCCCTGGACGGCTAATTCCTTTTGCTGAGCAGTAGAAACTAATACAACATTGTAAATTAACTATACGCCAATAAAAATTAATTGTTAAAAATCCTCCATGTTCAGACTTACATCTTCCCTCTAAAACAGAGCAATCAAACCAATAACAAATGTATTTTCTCTTAATATGGTTATCCACTAATTCTTCCTAAGAACAAACTCAGCCTCCATTTAAATACTTTCACCAGAATATTTTCAACCAGAGGAGAGCTGTGTGCATCAGGTCAGTTCTCTCCTCGCTGTCTCTCTCTTCCCACTCTGCCCTCATTCTTCCTCCTCCTCTCTCTCCCCTTCCCAGCCCCCTTCCTTTTGGGACTTTGAAAGACAGACCCGCAAGGTTGCTACATGTATCCCCCAGCCTTCCTTTGTTTAACATATGAGCAAAAAGGCAATGCCTAGAAAACACACAGCAGAGACATTTCTGAACCCAACAGTACCTTTTCTTGTTTCTCTCTCCTTTGGACTCAAGGGAGGAGTTCTTTCCTTTCAGAATGACCTTGTTGCTTTCAGAATGACCTTGTTCCTTTCAGAATGACCTTGTTCCCCTTAGAAACCAGTGGCCGTGTTACCTGGTTAGAGCCCACCTGCAGCGGCACAGGTAACTTACTTGCGTCGGACTGTAACTCACCTAACTCGTTCCTGTCCCAGCCAAACCTGTGCTAAAGAAAAAATTCAGAGCTGACCATGGGGCAAGTTTAATGATTAACACATGCTACTGAGGCTTTTTCCCCATGATCTTTTATTAACCACCAAAGAAAGTCTTACATTTTTTTCCACTTACATGTACCCTAGACAAGATGTTTAGATGAAAGTTCACCCAATGAGACAGACAGGTATTCAATGATTGAAATAATTTGCCAGTAAGTCAGTGATCAAACACAGTCCCGAGAGAAAGGGCCACTGAAGGGCTGGTCCCCATTCATGAGCAGTCTCTGACTTCTCATCAAGAGGAAAGGCTGCTAAATGCCCTGCCTCAGGTTGGCATTCTCACTATGCGGGGGTGAGTGTAAATGTTACTGAGTCCAATTGCCTGGCAGGCCAATGAATCGGAGACGAGGTGTTGGGGTAAGGAATACACTTTAGGAGAGCCCGCTGACCAATAAGATGGCAGACGATCTCAAAATAAGTGCATTATTGGGGTCTGATGCCAGGTCCTTTTACAGATCAGAGATAGGGGGAGTGAAGAAACAAAGTAAAAAGGCCATTAATCTTGCAAATATCTCCTAGACGGGCAAGCCTGAGGCAAGGGATCTTAATTTCTTCCTTCCTACCATCTACAGGTGGACAGGGTTATAAACAAAGGCACTTTAATAGTCAGACAGAGGGGCAGGATTCTCCCTGGGCAGTTCTGTGTGGTTATAATAACAAAAGAGCAAGTCACAGAACCAGTTCCAACATGAAGTGCAAGTTGGCTTTTCCCTGCAACCTAAAGGGCTTCCCTTGTAGCTCAGTTGGTAAAGAATCTGCCTGCAGTGCAAGAGACCTGGGTTTGATTCCTGAGTCTAGAAGATCCCCTGGAGAAGGGATAGGCTACCCACTCCAGCATTCTTGGGCTTCCCTATGGCTCAGCTGGTAAAGAATCCGCCAGCAATGTGGGAGACCCAGGTTCAGTTCTTGGGTTGGGAAGATTTCCTGGAGGAGGGAAAAATTACCCACTTCAGTATTCTGACCTGTAGAATTCCATGGACTGTATAGTTCATGGGGTCACTGGACTGTATAGTCCATGGGATTGCAAGGAGTCGGACATGACTGAGTGACTTTCACTGCAACCTAAAGAAGCAAACAGAAGATGATCTACTCAAAGTTTTGCTGAGAAAGGGCTTGTGCAAGCCCTATTTTCTCACTTTCCTCCCTCCCTCCTGATCTTGCCTTTTGGCCAAGAAGAAGTCCTTGGCTTCCACCCATCACCTCCTGTTAGGACCCAGACCACAGGTCTCAGTCACTGGTTTGACTCTCTTGATGAGCAATCAGACATGCACCCGACCTTGGAGGTCAGCACCACCTTTGTACTTGGTTCTTTTATAAAGAACATAATACAGTTTCTGCCCTCAAAGTGCTTGCTCTCTGGCAGGGGAAACAAAATCATGATCAGATTAGTTTATTATATTTTAGTCAAATCTCGTGATTAAGACTTAACTCATGTTTTATTTCTTGCTACTTTAATAAGAGGTTTCCAGAAATTAACGCCATCTATCCTTGAGTAAAGAACTTACAATCAATATTTATAATTCTTTTTGGCAGCCTAGCCATCAAGAGGGCTTCTCAGGTGGCTCAGTGGTAAAGAATCCGCCTGCTCCAGGGGATCTTCCCAATGCAAGGATCAAACCTGAGTCTCCTGCATTCGTTGGTAGATTCTTTACCAGGGAAGCCCTAAAATATAGAGCTAGAAGTCATCAAAATGAGTGAGAGTACCACTGTAAATGTGACCTCTTGAGTATGGTGATGCCTCAAAACATCTGGGTTATACATGTCTTTCTCAAACTATAGGATTGACCAAAAAGCTCTTTTGGATTTTTCTATACAATAAGGATATTAGGAAAATCCAAAAGAACTTTTTGGCCATCCCCCAGTAGATGCCGCATTTCTTAAAGAAAGAAATTGATATTTCCCCTCTATACCTTCGAATCATTTTGCACTGTACCTTATATACTGCAGGCACACAATCAAATGAAAAGAAATACCTGTGAATTCATTTGAGGAAAAACACTCTGCAGTAGATGAGGGCCACCAAAGTCAAAAGCAGGTTTTAAATGGAAACCAAGAATGCTCAATGCGTTTATTTCTATTTTTGTCTTTTTTCTTTTTCTGCTTTCTCTTTATCAAACTTGTTTTATCATAGCCTCTTCAACTCATAGGCATGTTTCTGATGGAAAATGAACCTGGAACACAGCACTAACATGGCCCTTTCATCCAAGTAAGATTTTCACATGTAAGTGGGGCTCTGGAGTATATACCATTTGTGTGACTAGCCCTGAAACTGTGGCACACCTACACCCTTCACATTTCCTGTATGGTCAGACTCTTCCCCAGGTGAGGTGAGACAGGTAAATTCCCCTTTCACCTGTCTAAGATTGACCCAACTCAAGTTACTCAAGTCCTTCCTTTTCCTTGACTCCCTGCTGCTGCTGCTGCTGCTAAGTCGCTTCAGTCGTGTCCGACTCTGTGCGACCCCATAGATAACAGCCCACCAGCCTCCTCTGTCCCTGGGATTCTCCAGGCAAGAACACTGGAGTGGGTTGCCATTTTCTTCTCCAGTGCATGAAAGTGAAAAGTGAAAGTGAAGTCGCTCAGTGTTGCCACACCTCCTCCAGGGGATCTTCCCATCCAGGCATCAAACCCGAGTCTCATTATGTCTCCTGCATTAGCAGACAGGATCTTTACCATTACCAACACCTGGGAAGCCCACAAGTCTCCCTCGCCTCCCTTTTTCATAAAGAAACAAAGCTAAGGGAATTATATTCTCTCTGGTTCAATATCATACCCCTGATTACATTTGGAGCCAAAGGATAATGAATATATGAACTCATATTTGGAAAAGAAATGAATTTGTTCCACCAGAGGGGTTAAGCTACTGATCAAATATTAGTTTCTTAGTTTCTTTAGACAAAGTTTCCCACTAAAGTAAAATTATTTAAAAGTAATCCATCATTATTGCCCCTGTCTGAGGTCAGTTTTGCTGATTAACTTACTCTGATAGTAATGACCCCCACTTATCTGGAATCAAAATTGTCGTGCTCTCTATCATCCTGATGAGAGTCCTAAAAACCAAAAGGATGCCTTGGGTGTTACAGGTGAAAATAACTCATCAAGTCCATGTACTTGGGAGTTAACGTTTAACTACAGGCAGTTTCCTCATTCGAATGAGCAGAGCTAACTGGCTACTCCAGCATCATATATTCTGGGAATCTATGGGCTATATATCTCAATCATCCTGAGGGTATCATTGGATCACAACACTCAGCATAGCTAGATTCATACCAGTGACACAGGGTGATCAGAAAGTGGTGAGATCAAGTTCATATCTAATCTGGGGCATGATCAACTTTCTCAGTTTGCCTATAACCAGGAGCTTTCCAAGGTAAAGTCACGGGGCTTTCGGTGTTAAACAGGGTGAGTCCCAGGAAAACCACCAGGGTGACTCATCAGCCCTACACTTTAGACAGCTCCTAGTCCAGAAATAGTCAATATTTTTCTAAAATGCTTTTGCATTCAATGTGGACAGATTTTATTCAGTTGCTTATAAAATTCACTTACATGTCAAGTAATTCAGTTCCTGCCATGTCAGATAAAATGGGTATTGTGATATCCAGTGTTTTCCAGACCACAGAGGCATATTTTTCTTTGAAGTTGGAGCATTTGTGGGAAATATGGGAAAACAGCATATGTCAGTTTCTGAATTACAGACAATACAGTATCTTCTCCCTGGGATCAGCAGAATTTAAAATAAATCATACCAGCAGGGAGCTACAATACAGAAGCAATTAATTTTTTTCTAGTTTGATACCATGTTACTATTAATATCTGAGTCAGGAGCCCAGCAGAGATGTCGAAAGTATATCTCATATTTTGTTTTAAAAGGATGAGTGACATAGAAGTCATAAATTTCTGCAGCCCAGTAGAATGCTTGCTTTAGCAGCAGAATGTTATGATACTGTCAAATTCTATATCCTAGAGAAAATTGTTTTGAAAATGGAAGAAATGTTTTCCCCTTCTCTGGCAAATGTTGCACAGCTGATAAAATAGCCGAGTCTGATACCTGACATGAGGGACAACATCGGTGGTGAAAATGAATTCGTGGTGGTTTAGTTGCTAAGTCGTGTCCGACTCTTGTGGCCCCATGGACTAGAGTGTTCCAGGCTCCTCTGTCCATGGGGTTTCCGAGGCAAGAATACTAGAGTGGGTTGCCATTTCCTTCTTCAGGGAATTTTCCCAACCCAGGAATTGAACCCGGGTCTCTTGCACTGCAGGCAGATTCTTTACCAACGGAGCTACCAACATGAGGGAAGCCCCACATGACAATGAGGGGAACTACAAAAACCTAGAAGTAAGATTGCCTTTAGAATTAAACAATGAAAACAACCAGTAATGGATCAAGTTGCTCGGTAAGACTTAAAGCTATTACTATATCTAAAGAAAACCATTCAGATGTCTGTTTGTGAAGATGGATAGTGTGGCAGTGACTTTAAAAATAGTCTTTGTCAATGATCTCATTGGAAGGAGATATATGTCTCCCTCTTGAACCCAGATAGACTCGTGACTCACGTATAATCAATGGTGATCACTGGAGATGACGCCTCCTGACTCCAAGGCTAAGTCACAATACAGTTTTGCAGTGTAGGTTGGTACACTTACACTTGCATTTAGAACTCTCAGCCAATCTCTGAGAAGTCCAGCTACCTGGGGCCACCATGCCAGGAGGAGGCCTCCAGTAAGGCTTATTACAACCATACAGGCTACTTACACCCATTTATCGTGACCTTGGAAATACCGAGTAGCTCTTTTAAAGTCACAGCTAATGAATGTGAAGTCAAGCCTGAGAACCAAATCGGCGGATCACACACCCAAATGTGCTTTCTCGGCTGTAACTGGTATATGCATTCTGCCGTGTGGACTGATGAGGCACCGATCCCATGACAGGTGCTCAGAGCTGGCAGAGAGAAGTGAGAGATACTTAGGAAAAACCCTCTTACTCTGCCCCGACAAGTTCAAATATTACCATTTCCTTTGTGTTCCTAGAAGTGAGAAATTGGGGGAAACTCTCCATCTGAAAGATGGAAACTCTTATACCCCCACTCCAGAGACGGCCATGAGGATAAGATGAGATAACCTAGAATCTTAGAGTCAGATAATGCAGTCATCTTTGGTGTTACAACCGGAAGACCTCCAGGAGGTGCTGGTGCTGGGCCACGTCTGAACTGATATGGGCTCCTGGGCTCTTATTCAGAAGCTCATTTCTTTCTTCTTCCTTCTTGTTAAAAGGCAGCAAGAAAGAGTCTGCCGAGTGTGACGGAGCTTTGATTATTCTCTCTGAGCCCTTCATGTATTTTTTACATGAAGTTGGAGGTGGGAGGGTTGAGGAGAGGTTGGAGAAGAAGCAGGAAAGCAGGTTGTCTCCCTACACCGTCCTGCACTTTCAACGCTTTGTAAGTGAGCCCTGCCCTTCATCTGAGAACTCTGATGGGGCTGGGCATGCCCTATTTATAGACAACAACTGCTGCAGAACTTCAAAGGGGGCACACAACTAAGCCAGAGGAGTGAGGGAACACTCAGAGGAAAGGATGGGACACAACAGCTCCTGGCAGCCAGCTCTGGGCCCTGCCAGAAACGCCCCATCATCCCCCAGTGCAGTAAATGGCCAAAGACCATTGTGTCAATCCCAGAAGTGCAGCTCTCAGCCAAGGCAGGTGATCCAAGTGGGCTTTATTTGACTTTGTACTACAATCTGACAAGCTCTTAGATTGACCAGATTAATTGGCCTTTAGAGACAGACCAAGATTTCCAGAAAATGAACACCTAATTCTCACCTTAAAATCTCAAAAACAAAGAAGAAGAGGAAGAAGAAGGAGGAGGGGAAGTGAGGAGGACAGGGGGAGGGGAGCAGAAAGAGAAGAAACGTATTCAGTATGGTGGACTGAATAATGAATGGCCCTCCCAAAGTTATTCACATCCTAATCCCCAGAGGGAATTGTCAAAATGTTACCTTTCATGGAGAGAGGGACTGTGCCGGTGTGATGAAGTTAATGGGTCCTGATGGGGAGAGTCTCCTGGTTGGCCCACTGTCATCACAAAGGTCCTCATAGGAGAGAAGCAGGAGGATCAGAGTTAGTAGTAGGGGATGTGATAATAGGAGTCAGAGTTTGATGTGTTAGGAGAAAAAGGACCACGAGCTGAGGAGTGCAAGGGATCTTGAGAAGCTGACCGAAAGGCAAGGAAACAGACAGTTTTCCCCACAGAACCCCCAGAAGGAACAGTCCTACGAAACTGATTCAGCCCTACAAAAACTTTGATTTAGCCCTACAAAACTGATTTTGACTTCTGACCCCAGACTGTGAGATAACAAATCCATGTTGTTTAAGCTACTAGGTTTATATGGTACTGTATTATAGCAGCCTTAGATGTTGTTTATATGTTTATATAATATTGTATTATTATATAATTGCATCAGCCAGGAAGTGTTGTCGTTTGGTGCCATTAAAGTGTAAATGTCCCTCTTGGAAGACACTGGTGCAATCACCCATAAAACATAGTGGGTCACTTAGCCCCTGAATTACCCCTTTAAATGTTTAAATTTTTCACCCACTCTCTTCTCCTGCCTCCTTCAAAAGGACCAAAAGTGCTCAAGGAGCAGGTTCTTAACTGAAGTTCAAGTAAATGGGCATACAAGAAAAAGTCTGGAAAAAATATATTTTTAGTTTAGGATCAGGGGAAGTATGAATTTTTAGGTACATGTAGATTAAAATAAAAGACTGCATGGATATACATGTTAGAATGATAAGTGTTAACCCTTGAGGTAAGATTGTAGATTATTTTTATTTTCTTCATTTTACTTACCTTAAATTTTCTCGTTCTAAAACAAACACATATTATTATTGTGTCATAAAGTTTTTTTTTAAGTGATATCAGGTATCATAACAGTAGTATCTTTTTTTGTAACTTGAAAAGGTTTTTTTCATTCTTTCTTTCTTTTTTTTTTTTTTTGTTTTAGAAACTGCCAAGGTCATTTCTCAAGTTTAGGACAATGGAACAGAAAATTTAGGATCCGACTGGACCCACTAGGGGGCAGTATTGAGCCCTTGAAGGTGAACACGGAAGCAGACCACTGTGAGCAAATAAATACTAACTTGGAAAACACGGCCATCCAAAATGTAAGCTTTCAGGCACCTCAGCACCCAGCCTGGCCCAGAATATCTTTCCATCAGTCAACTTCACAGAGTGGCATTAGAGCAACTTCTTTCATTTGAAGGAGCCTAAAAAAGTACATTCTGTGTAACTCAATAACTTAGAAAGACAATTCACGAGAAAACAAGCTCTGTGATCAAATAGGGTGGAAAATGTTATTAGCTGTACCCTTCCTCACGCTTCCCAGGTGGCTCAGTGGTAAATAAAATACGCCTGCCAGAGCAGGAGACACCAGAGGTGAGCTTTCAATCCGCGGTTCAGGAAGATCCCCTGGAGGAAGAAATGGCACCTCACTCCAGTATTCTTGCTGTGAAAATCCCATGGACAGAGGATCCTGGTGGGCTACAGTCCATGGGGTCACAGAGAGTCAGACACATACACACACACCCCCTTCCTTGTGTTAGGGCTTCACTGACGCCTCTGACACACCCTTCCTTCAAGATTCACAAAGGATATTGGCGGATTAAATCCTGTGACAGAGAACCTACTGTATAGCTCAGGGAACCCTATTCAGTGCTCTGTGGTAACTTAAATAGAAAAGAAATCCAAAAAAGAGGGTATATGTATATCTATTGCTGATTTACCTTGCTGTATACTAGAAACTAACACTTTGTATAACACAACACTGAAAGCAACTATCCTCCAATAAAAATTAATTAAAATAAATAAAGCCTCTGAGGTCCTACAGAAATGAATCCTACTTAAGTTTCTTGAAGTATTTCCCAAATACATATTTCACAGACCTATCATTTTCATTGGGACTAGGGTTCCAATTCTGAACATTCTTTGGAAAATTATGCTATAATTATGTGATTTGTACTAAGTATATATTGGCACAGAGCTCCCCAAAATCCCTTCAGTTTCCTAAGTAATAGGAGTAAAGATGACTTGTGATATCCATCACAAACCTCTTTTAACTACACCTGAGTTTATGCTAATAAGATGACTTTTGATAAGTATCTAAGAGTGGGAGTGGGTTGCCAGGGGACCAAGCCCATGACTGGAGGTTGGACTTTCAACCACAGACTCCCAACCTTTAGGGAGAGGAGAGGGACTGGAGACTGAGTTCAATCACCAATGGCCAATGATTTAATCAATCAGGCGATGTGATGTAATGAAGTCTCTACAAAAAAAAAAAAAGGCCTGGGTTCAGAGGCCTTCCGGGTTGGTAGAAACGTGGAGATGTGGGAGAATAGTATGCCCAGAGAAGGCGTGGAAGCTGCGTGCCTCTTCCCCCATGTTTTCCTTTTTGCATCTCTTCCATCTGGCTGCTCCTGAGTTTTATCCTTTTATAATAAACCAGTTTTCTAGTAAGTAAAATGTTTTCCTGAGTTTCATGAGCTGCTCAAACAAATTAGTCAAATCTGAAGAGAAACTCAGACTGAAAACCACAATCACAGAAAACTAACCAATCTGATCACATGGACCACACCTTTGTCTAGCTCAATGAAACTATGAGCCATGCTATGTAGGGCCACCCAAGACGGATAGGTCATGGAGGAGAGTTTTGACAAAACATGGTCTACTGGAGAAGGGAATGGCAAAGCACTTCAGTATTCTTGAGAACCCCATGAACATTATGAAAAGGCAAAAAAATAGGACACTGAAAGATTAACTCCCCAGGTAGGTAGGTGCCCAATGTGCTACTGGAGATCAGTGGAGAACTAACTCCAGAAAAAATGAAGAGATGGAGCCAAAGCAAAAACAACACCCAGTTGTGGATGTGACTGGCGATGGAAGTAAAGTCCAATGCTGTAAAAAGCAATATTGCATAGGAACCTGGAATGTTAGGTCCATGAATCAAGGCAAATTGGAAGTGGTCAAACAGGAGATGGCAAGAGTGAACATTGACATTTTAGGAATCAGCGAACTAAAATGGACTGGAATGGATAAATTTAACTCAGATGACCATTATATCTACCACTGTGGGCAAGAATCCCTTAGAAGAAATGGAGTAGCCATCATAGTCAACAAAAGTCAGAAATGCAGTACTTGGATACAATCTCAAAACTGACAGAATGGTCTCTGTTCATTTCCAAGGCAAACCTTTCAATATCACAGTAATCCAAGTCTGTTGCTGAAGAAGCTGAAGTTGAACGGTTCTTTGAAGACCTATAAGACCATCTAGAACTAACACACAGAGAAGATGTCCTTTTCATTATAGGGGACGGGAATGCAAAAGTAGGAAGTCAAGAAATACCTGGAGTAACAGGCAAATTTGGCCTTGGAGTTCAGAATGAAGCAGGGCAAAGGCTAACAGAGGTTTGCCAAGAAAATGCACTGATCACAGCAAATGTCCTCTTCCAACAACACAAGAGAAGACTCTACACATGGACATCACCAGATGGTCTATGCTGAAATCAGATTGACTATATTCTTTGCATCCAAAGATGGAGAAGCTCTATACAGTCAGCAAAAACAAGACTGGGAGCTGACTGTGGCTCAGATCATGAACTCCTTATTGCCAAATTCAGGCTTAAATTGAAGAAAATAGGGAAAACCACTAGGCCATTCAGGTATGACCTAAATCGAATCCCTTAAGACTAGACAGTGGAAGTGAGAAATTCAAGGGATTAGATCTGATAGACAGAGAGCCTGATGAACTATGGATGGAGGTTCATGATACTGTACAGGAGACAGGGATAAAGACCATCCCCAAGAAAAAGAAATGCAAAAAGGCAAAATGGTTGTCTGAGGAGGCCTTACAAATAGCTGTGAATAGAAGAGAAGCGAAAGGCAAAGGAGAAAAGGAAAGATATACCCATTTAAATGCAGAGTTCCAAAGGACAGCAAGGAGAGATAAGAAAGCCTTCCTCAGTGATCAGTGGAAAGAAATAGAGGAAAACAACAGAATGGGAAAGACCACAGATCTCTTCAAGAAAATTAGAGACACTAACGGAACTTTTCATGCAAAGACGGGCACAGTAAAGGACAGAAATGTTATGGACCTAACAGAAGCAGAAGATATTAAGAAGAGGTGGCAAGAATACACTGAAGAACTATACAAAAAAGATCTTCACAACCCAGATGATCACGATGGTGTGATCACTCACATAGAGCCAGACATCCTGGAATGTGAAGTCAAGTGGGCCTTAGGAAGCATCATTACGAACAAAGCTAATGGAGGTGATGGAATTCCAGTTGAGCTATTTCAAATCCTAAAAGATGATGCTCTGAAAGTGCTGTACTCAATATGCCAGCAAATTTGGAAAACTCAGCAGTGGCCACAGGACTGAAAAAGGTCAGTTTTCATCCCAATCACAAAGAAAGGCAATGCCAAAGAATGCTCAAACTACCGCACAATTGCACTCATCTCACATGCTAGCAAAGTAATGCTCAAAATTCTCCAAGCCAGGCTTCAACAGTACGTGAACTGTGAACTTCCAGATGTTCAAGTTGGATTTCAAAAATGCAGAGGAGCCAGAGATCAAATTGCCGACATTTGCTGGATCATCAAAAAAGCAGGAGAGTTCCAGAAAAACATCTACTTTTGCTTTATTGACTATGGCAAAGCCTTCGACTGTGTGGATCACAACAAACTGTGGAAAATTCTGAAAGAGATGGAAATACCAGACCACCTGACCTACCTCTTGAGAAATCTGTATGCAGGTCAAGAAGCAACAGTTAGAACTGGACATAGAACAACAGACTGGTTCCAAATCGGGAAAGGAGTATGTCAAGGCTGTATATTGTCACCTTGCTTATTTAACGTATATGCAGAGTACATCATGAGACATGAAGACTGGATGAAGCACAAGCTGGAATCAAGATTTCTGGGAGAAATATCAATAACCTCAGATATGCAGATGACACCACCCTTATGGCAGAGAGTGAAGAAGAACTAAAAAACCTCTTGATGAAAGTGAAAGAGGAGAGTGAAAAAGTTGGCTTAAAACTCAACATTCAGAAAACTAAGATCATGGCATCTGGTCCCATCACTTCATGGCAAACAGATGGGGAAACAGTGGAAACAGTGTCAGACTTTATTTTTGGGGGCTCCAAAATCATTTCAGATGGTGACTGCAGCCATGAAATTAAAAAATGCTTGCTCCTTGGAAGAAAAGTTATGACCAACCTAGATGGCATATTAAAAAGCAGAGACATTACTTTGCCAACAAAGGTCCGTCTAGTCAAGGCTATGGTTTTTCCAGTAGCCATGTATGGATGTGAGAGTGGAACTATAAAGAAAGCTGAGTGCTGAAGAATTGATGCTTTTGAACTGTGGTGTTGGAGAAGACTCTTGAGAGTCTTTTGGACTGCAAGCAGATCCAACCAGTCCATCCTAAAGGAGATCAGTCCTGTATATTCATTGGAAGGACTGATACTGATGCTGAAACTCCAATACTTTGGCCATCTGATGGAAGAACTGACTCATTTGAAAAGACCCTGATGCTGGGAAAGATTGAAGGTGGGAGGAGAAGGGGACAGCAGAGGGTGAGATGGTTGGATGGCATCACTGACTCAATGGACATGAGTTTCAGTAAACTCTGGGAGCTGGTGATGGACAGGGAGGCCTGGCGTGCAGCAGTCCATGGGGTTGCAAAGAGTCGGACACGACTGAGTGACTGAACTGAAGAGAAGGTCATGGGAACTTCCAATTTATAGACATTTGGTTCAGAAACACAGGTAACCTGTCCTTGCCATTGGCATCTAATGTGAGTGCAGTCTTCTGCGATTGAGTCCTAGACCTGTCAGATATGATGCTACCTCCAAGTAAATAGCATCAGAATTGAGTTAAATAGTAGAGCACTCGGGAATTCCCTGGCAGTCTGGTGGCCCGGACTCATGCTTTCACTGTCAAGGGCCTGGGATCAACCCCTGGTCAGGGAACTCAGATCCTGCAAGCCACTTGGCCTAGGACACTCAGCTGGTGTCCCAAAATTGATTAATGTGTGGGAAACCCATGTATCTGATGTCAAAAGTGTACAAATACTTATGATATCACATATGTGGAATCTAAAAAAATAATACAAATGAACTTTTTTACAAAACAGAAATAGACTCACAGACATAGGAAACACGGCTACCACAGGAGAAAGGTAGAGGAGGGATAAATTAGCAGTTTGGGATTAAGAAATACAACTACTATATATAAAATAAACAACAAGGACCTACTGTATAGCACAGGGAACTATATTCAATATTTTGTAATAATCTATAATGGAAAAGAATCTGAAAAAGAATAGGTATAGATTATATGTATATAGAACTGAATCACTTTGCTGTATCCCTTAAAATAAGTCAACATTGTAAGTCAACTAAACTTCAACAAATAAATAAATACAATTTTTATTTTAAAAAAGCAAAGTAGTGTAGTGAAGTGTTGAGAGTACAGGTGACACCCAGGAGAGTGTTTTTGGTCATATCTGATTTACACAGTTGGATGAAAAAGGCCTCCAATATGTTACCCAGGAGAAATAATATATTCCACAAACATAAGATGGTTTTTCAGAAATTGATTTTTTTGTGGTTTGGTAGAGTTCAGTCATTTCCAACAGGTCCATGATGTTTCCATTTTGACTGCTAACTTTTGTTCTATTCGCCGAAGAACTTATGAGATGGGCCAGGAGCAGAGCGATTTAATCTTAAAAGTTCTGGCATGTAGGGCTTAGAGACATTCTGGGAAGAGGGAAATGGCATCATTGTTTCCTGCAAATAGGACTCTTCTGGTGGCACTCTGAGCCGGGGAGACCCCACATGCTGAGGGGCATGTCAACATGTTTATTACGCAGATGAAATATGGATAAAATGTGCTCCAAGGACTGACTTAAATAACTCAAAGGCACATAATATAGCACTCAAGGGGATGGGGGGAAATGGAGAAGAGCCATCTCAGCTGGTGGTTTGGCTGTAAAGAGGATGGGCTGCATAGAGGGGAGACAGCAGGTGGGGAGGAAGGGAAGAAGGGAGAGAAGAAGACAGGGTGTGAAGGAAGATGGGAGGGGAGGCCGCAGGCTTGGGGTATTCACACCATTCCCCAGCGACTGTTGTTTGTGTTTTATTATTTAACTCTAGGTGGCTGCCTCCTTGAACGCCTGTCGTACCCTTGGTCACCAAATCAGGGTATCCTCCTTCCCCAGGTATGGGATCTAGAAGTCACCTGATTTGATGGGGGTGGGTGACTGTAACAAGGGGTGGGACTAGGCTTGGGGACCATGCAGAGCCTCCTAAGCAGTGATTTAAGTTCATTGAACTAGATTGGGAACTAGACCGGATTTGTTCTCTGACCTCCCATCTCCAGGCAGAAACCTTCGCCCTCTTCCTCCATCTCTCTTGTCCACACTTGCTCTAGAAAAGTCTACCTCCCAGGGTTGTTCTCCCAGAGTCTTTCAAAGATATGCAGATATGGACCATTAGCTGAGAACACCTTCTAGTGAAAATCAGATGAGAGAACAATTGTGAATACACTTTGTAAACTGTAAAGTGCCCTCAAATGAGAAGGATGGGTGTTATCTGAATATTTCACTAAGAGGTATTCATATATAACATGTGTGATTAAAAAAAAAAATTGAGACAACTCATGCTGGGAATGAAAGTATTAATACTAATGTTTCAGAGTCAATAACATTAGGAAAGAAAATAAGTACAACAATATTGTTATATATTCCATGAATTTTAATAAATCATTGAGGATAAGTTGACTTCACAATACTATATTTCAAAAAGGATTGGAAACTGAATTAAAATGAAAAAAATTCAAAGGAAAGGAAAAGGAAGATTAAATAAAACAAAAAGTAAATCTTTAAAATGTGAGTTAGTGTGATCATTCTCTTCCATGAAAGGTTGAAGGGAAGGCTGGAGGGATCAGGCTGTCCCCATCCCCACCCCCACAGAAGGCACCCCTTTCACCCCAGTGCCTCCTGACTCATCATCTCTCTTTGGAGCCTTCTTATCCCCTATACATACTTGACAGCCGTCCACATGGCTTCTCAAGGGCAACGCGAGATTCCTGAAATGTGATCCCAGCTTGCTGTCCTGGGACAGTTGTTCACAGTGGAAAAAATCTCCCTGTGGTATTCAGCCGGGTTGGCAGCCTTGGGCTGAGGAAGGAGGAAAATTTGCAAGGGATTTGGTGGCATGTGGCCTCTTGCCCCACCTGCTCCTTCCCCTCCCACAGGGAGGCAGCTGCCTGTCCTCAGGGCATGCCACCTCCTGCCCATCTGACTGTTCTCCCAGGTGCTGCCTGGAGAGGAAGACCCCCAGGACAAGCAAGATATTCATTCATGGCAAACAGCTGCCACAAAGAAACCCAAGAGTGAATCACCCCAACATGCTGAACCTAATCAAATTTGAATTTAAAACAAAATGTAACAGGATGAGCAATGGAACCAGCTTTTTTTTTTTTTTAAGTGGAGAGGAAGAAAAAGAATTTATATTTTTCACTTATACTCTTCTACAATGAGCTTTTTTTTTTTTTACATAAATATGTAGTTTTTTTTTTTTTTTTTTTTAATATTTTAGGACTTCCCTGGTGGCTGATAACTAAAAAAGATGTACATTTGAGAGCTGCGAGTTAAGTTTTATTTGGGGCAAAATGAGAACTGCAGCCCGGGAGGCAGCATCTCAGATAGCCCTGAGAGACTGTTCCAAAGCAGCAGTGGGGGAAGGTCAATATATGAGGTTTTGGTGAAGGGGGAGTTCAATACCATGAAGCACTCACTTTACAAGAGGTTTTTTGTTAGTCTTGAGGATCTGATGTCACCATCAAGGGATCTAGCGCTTCTCTAGACATGAGGAGATGCAAGGATTGAGACCATAAAATCTGTTCTTAATAACATCCTACTATCTAAAGACCTGCCCCATCAGATTCCCTGGAGCACAGAGTGCCTCACTCCAACTCCCTCAGGGGCTGTTGAAGGTCAACAGCTATAACAGCATGGGGTTCAATCTCCATAAAGGCAGATGGCAAATGCCTTTGTTGTTCAGTCTTTGGCAATGCTCTTGGTCAGGCCAATTTGACCTGGCCCCCTTGTGGTCATAAATCCCACCATACTTTCGGGGGCGTTTCATGACCATTTTGTCCCGCGTTGTTGGGAAGGCTCATTCCCAGTTCTGAAGAAAGTTTTTGTTGATAGGCCACTCAGTGTGCTATTACTAGACTAGGTTTTAATAGTCTAGGTTTTAAAGATCTCTGGACACCAGTCTTCCAGTTATGGTCCAGTAAAGTGTTTCCTTTCATTGCATCTTCCCATATCTAGAGTTACACTAGTACAATCATTGATCATGTATTGAGCTATATATTTGATCAACTGCTTCAAATCTAGTCATCATTATTTACATTGGAGGCTCAGTCATACACTTGGTGATACAAGAAACAATAATCTTGTGAAACCAGCAAAATACAAGTATATAGTTAATAACATTAGAGGAATTAAAAGTAAATATTTCTGCCCTGAGCCTCCCACACCAAATCAGTTTAAGAGATCATCAAGATTACAGAATGGGTCACTTAAAGAAGAAATCTGATTTTTCATATGGTTCATCAAATGTGTTACAATGAAAGACTTATTGGGTATGAAAATACAGCATTTACTTTGAATTATAGCACAGATATCTCTCTGAGATGCTGTAAGGTGTCAAGGGCCTTGCAGTTGTGTTGCACTGCCTTTCTCATCATAGAGAAATTTCTCTATGATGAAAGAAGAAGGAAAATTCTCATCATAGAATTCAATAGGCTAACAATCCAGTTAATATCATTTAAAGTTTATGAAAGTTGTTAAGGCTTCTTATATGCTCAACTACATCCTCCAACCCCAATGAAGGCACACACAAAAAAAGCTGATAAATGGTCATACTGTTGCAGGAAGGGGGACCCCTTCCAGGGCCCGAAACTGGGCTCTTGTCTAACACTCGGAAATGAATTGTCCGAGGAGACATGTGCTGACAAAGCAAGAGATTTTATTGGGAAGGGCACCTGGGGGGAGAGCAGTAGGTAAGGGAACCCAGGAGAACTGCTCTGCCGCGTGGCTCGCAGTCTTGGGTTTTATGGTGATGGGATTAGTTTCTGGGTGGTCTTTGGCCAATCATTCTAATTCAGAGTCTTTCCTGGTGGCGCACGCATCGCTCAGCCAAGATGGATGCTAGCGAGAGGGATTCTGGGAAGTGGACGGACAGGTAGTGTCTCCTCTCGACCTTTCCCGAACTCTTCCGGCTGGTGGTGGCTTATTAGTTCCGTGTTCCTTATCAGGATCTCCTGTCATGAAACAACTCATGCAAATGGTTACTATGGTGCCTGGCCAGGGTGGGCGGTTTCAATCAGTGTGCTTCCCCTAACAATACCAGTAGAATACAGATCTTTGACCAATTGGGATCATACCAATGGTAGATTGGTTGGGGTTACCTCTAATTTGCTAACATGTATGACCTTAAATTCATGAGAATCCCAGGCTACACCTTCGTATCCATCCTTGTAGATGTCAAGGCCATAAATTAGTGCCACAAATGCACTGAGTTCCATAACAATCATTCTCTCTAAGGGTAATAATAGGCATAGTTCATAAAGCACCTGGTCTTGTCTTATAATATTATCAGGTTGATCATTTTTAGTATGATTTAATTGTTCCCAACATAGAGAAGCTTTTCAACTTAAGTGATCATAGCCTGGTGTTAGACATATAGGTCCATACCATAATTGTGGGAATTTTCCTTTTAATAGATGAGAGGTTAGTTTTTTGATTGAGACTTAGCTTATCACTTTGAGTTTGAATGACCCTAAGAGAAAAATTTATGGCCAACATCAGAGCAGGTATTATTAGTATTATTAATCGGCCAGGTAAGAGGATCCCATCTAGTAATGTCATGAATAGACAGAACAGGACTGAACTCATCTAAAATAAATTTCCTAAGGAATATCCAATCAGAGCCCTGGAGGACAGAAATCCACCAAGGTAAAACAGAAGTACTAGATATAGGTTATTGGCCACAACTCAACAGCTGGATTGAGTTTTAAACTAACATAGAATTGCGTCCATGATAGAAAACATTTGATTGATAGACATAGGTCCAAAGAATCAAGAAAATATTATAAATGATCATACAAATCATATCAGCATCTTGGGCAAGCTGTCTACTTCTGATGTCATCTTCTTATCCTTCAGTTCAGTTCACTTCAGTTTAGTTCAGTTCAGTCACTCAGTTGTGTCCAACTCTTTGTGACCCCATGAATCACAGCACGCCAGGCCTCTCTGTCCATCAACAACTCCCGGAATTTACCCAAACTCATGCCCATCGAGTCGGTGATGCCATCCATCCATCTCATCCTCTGTCGTCCCCTTCTCCTCCTGCTCCCAATCCATCCCAGCATCAGGGTCTTTTCCAATGAGTCGACTCTTTGCATCAGGTGGCCAAAGTATTGGAGTTTCAGATTCAGCATCAGTCCTTCCAATGAACACCCAGGACTGATCTCCTTTAGGATGGACTGGTTGGATCTCCTTGCAGTGCAAGGGACTTTCAAGAGTCTTCTCCAACACCACAGTTCAAGCATCAATTTTTCGGCGCTCAGCTTTCTTCACAGTCCAACTCTCACATCCATACATGACCACTGGAAAAACCATAGCCTTGACTAGACGGACCTTTGTTGGCAAAGTAATGTCTCTGCTTTTTAATATGCCATCTAGGTTGGTCATAACTTTCTTTCAAAGGAGTAAGCTTCTTTTAATTTCATGGTTGCAATCACCATCCGCAGTGATTTTGGAGCCCAAAAAAATAAAGTCTGACACTGTTTCCACTGTTTCCCCATCTATTTGCCATGAAGTGATGGGACCAGATGCCATGATCTTAGTTTTCTGAATGTTAAGCTTTAAGCCAACTTTTTCACTTTCCTCTTTCACTTCCATCAAGAGGCTTTTCAGTTCCTCTTCACTCTCTGCCATAAGGATGGTGTCATCTGCATATCTGAGATTATTTATATTTCTCCCGGCAATCTTGTTTCCAGCTTGTGCTTCTTCCAGCCCAGCGTTTCTCATGATATACTCTGCATATAATCCTAGTGTAGTGCAATTTCTTCTTTTTGAGCCTCGTTTTAAGGTGAGTTTGATATCAGCAGGCCTCTCTATAGACCAGTCCATCTTAGGGGCTTTTAGAAGTGAAAGTTAATCCAAGAGTCAATTTTCCTTCAATTTCACTGGGCATGAACTAGTTAAGAGTACCTGATAGAACGGTCCTCCCATCCAAGTTGGAGACAGTTCCTTAAATTATATCTTTTTCCAGTCTTGCTTGCAGGTCATGCATGAGGCATCTGATCTTCCTCCAAAGATAGATTACTGAGATAAGCTTCAGAAACAAACCTAGAGTGTCCTTTAATAATTTAAATTTTACATTAATATACCCTAACAGCAAAGAACTGTCCAGGAAATGAGTCTTAGTAGATACAGACCTCCATTAACAAACTGGGATTTAACATTCATTGAAACATTTTTCAGAATGTTGAGTCCTGAATATTCATTAGAAATCAGGACTAAAGGAAAACAGTCCTGAATATTTATTGGAAGGACTGATGCTGAAGCTGAAACTCCAATACTTTGGTCACCTGATGCAAAGACTCTGATGGAAAAGTCTTCCCACTGGAAAAGACTCTGATGCTGGGAAAGACTGAAGGCAGGAGGAGAAGGGGACAACAGAGAATAAGATGGTTGGATGGCATCACCGACTCAATGGACATGAGTTTGAGCAAGCTCCAGGAGTTGGTGATGGACAGGGAAACCTGGCATGCTTCAATCCATGGGGTCGCAAAGAGTTAGACATGACTGAGCAACTGAACTGAACTGAAACATCTTTTTCTCCCTAAAATCACCATCATTTTTACCAAATATAACCCAATTAAGACTTGTTTGTGATATAGGTCTGGTCTCAGTAGACTTGAACTTTTAAAATAAAAGTTCTAGGAAACTAGAACAGGGCTAGGAAAGTCAGACCAAGGCTTATCACATATTTTGCTTAACAGATATAAGTGAATTCCTCCCTTCTCAAGGTCTCCAAAATTTCTTGAGATTTCTGTACCTGTTAGGGAGACAACCTACCTAACTTATCTAATAAAGTTATTGGAAGACTAAGAGTTTCCAATCTCTGGAGGGTTCAGATAGAGAGAAGAGATAAAAGTTTCAATTTGTTTATAAAATATAATTTTTTTCCAAAAAAATATATATATAATTTTTTCCAAATTACTGTCATACTTAGTTTGAGGGGAAGGTTTTTCTTACACCTGGAAAACACAGATTCAAATCAGTAATTTTTCAGATAGAAATCATAAAAGTTATAAGCATATCCATCAGTTCATTCAGTCCTTTAGTTAACCTGTGTAAAGTCATCAGGTTTTCCATCAGAATCCGTACCCAGTTCAGAAACTGATATTTATCCAAAAGTCCTTTCTATAAATCTTCTTGAAAAGGAAGCATTTTTGTGAAACTTGGTTAGTGCTATGACAATATTTTGAGACAGTAACTAGAATTATGACTGATAACATTTTACCCAAATATATCAGCATTTTAGGAACTCCATACAGTTTCTAGGATATCTATATTAGTAACATTAACCATACAATATAACCCGAGACTTATTACTCACGTGACAATACTTCCCAAGTAATTCTGTATACAAAATGAACCTAATTAGCGTAACATCTAAAGAGTGTAAACATCTCTTTGGGATGTTTCAGGGGCCCTCTGAAGCATCCCAAAGTTAGCTACAAATCTTCTTCATTAGGATGATTTAGGAAGTTTTGTCAACAACTATCAAAAAGGTTTAGAACACTCAGTCAGATAGCATTATAGGTCATTGTGAAACAATAGTTATTCACTTAGCCAAAGTAATAATAAAGGATTTCAGAACAGATCATTGAGGAGATAAAGAAACTTAAATCTATTATCAAAGGCAGTTCAACATCTGAAGAAAAGGTGTCATCTTAAGAGAGAAAAGCTAAATTCAAGTTTCTGTACCAGCCTACTTTAATGGCAACCCACTCCAGCATTCTTGCCTGGAAAATCCCATGAACAGAGGAGCCTGGTAGGTTACAGTCCATGGGGTCGCAAAGAGTCAGACATGACTGAGTGACTTCACTCACTTTCACTTTATTTAAAAGTTAAACTTAAAATTATTTTAAACTTATTTTAAACCATGTAAAAAATTCTTTTCTCATGGTTGACTTTTCATAAGCCTTCTTATCACTTTCTGTACCAATTACTTTGTTCTCCCATCCTAAAAAGCCACCTGTAAGTCAGGCTTACTTCCTTTTCCCTTCACAAAATGAAATTTCATTCTTCATACCTTCTTTACTAAAAACACACTTCCTACTTTCCTTAAGCAACCAAGAGCTGACTTTTATATTAGCATTTTATAGATTGGTGAGCATAAATACCACTGATACTTTCTAAAACCTTTGCTTTCCTAGAGAGAATATTTTAGGATCGCACCAAACATCATTCATTTTTAGTCCCAAATCTCTTTAGTTTCTCTGTAAGAGGAAATTAGTGTTCAGTAGTAAATGTTTCAAAATCTTATTTTGCTTGGAAATGACCTAGCTATCCAATAAACTTACAACACTTAGTTTAGCACAACCCTTAGAAATTCAAATTACCCCAATCTGGAGAGAATATTTTAGACAGACATTCCTAAACAATGAAAATATTCTGCTTAATGTTAATTACTTAGAATGTCTATATTAGTTAGATAACAAATAATCATTAATATCAGGCATTTAATACTAAATATTTCCCAGTTCACGCGAACCTGAAATTCATTTAGGTTAATTTCTCTTGTATTTAGTTACTTGATTTGTAAGCGCCTACTTTTTTTTTTTTTTTTGGAGGCCATTTACAAACTGATCATTTACAAACTGATCTCAGCAATCAGCAGTGTTATCCAAAAAACAAAGACACACAGAGACATACATATATCCAAACAGACAAAAGAGATCCTATAGCTTTGTTTTGCAAGCTTAG
The DNA here is from genome assembly GCF_910594005.1 of Cervus elaphus. Taxonomy (NCBI): domain Eukaryota; kingdom Metazoa; phylum Chordata; class Mammalia; order Artiodactyla; family Cervidae; genus Cervus; species Cervus elaphus. Next base: position 24,951,903 of record NC_057821.1, read on the forward strand.
TTATGAATCAGATTTCACAATACAAAACTCACTAGTTGTAAACAATGGTTGAAATAAGATTTTAAAAAGCTTTGTTTCCCTTTTTTTTTTCTTTTGATTTCAGGAATTAGAGATGTTCTAGATAAGTGATCCAGAGAACTCTGGTATAAAGGTATCAGTCAGTTCAGTCACTCAGTCGTGTCTGACTCTTTGCAACCCCATGGACTGCAGCACGTCAGGCCTCCCTGTCCATCACCAACTCTCGGAGTTTACTCAAACTCATCTCCATTGAATTGGTGATGCCATCCAACTATCTCATCCTCTGTCTTCCCCTTCTCCTCCCGCCTTCAATCTTTCCCAGCATCACGGTCTTTTCAAATGAGTCAGTTCTTCACATGAGGTGGCCAAAGTGTTGGAGTTTCAGCTTCAGCATCAGTCCTTTCAATGAATATTCAGGACTGATTTCCTTTAGGATAGATTGATTGGATCTCCTTGCTGTCCAAAGGACTCTCAAGAGTCTTCTCCAACACCACAGTTCAAAAGCATCAATTCTTCAGCACTCAGCTTTCTTTATAGTTCCACTCTCACATCCATACATGACTACTGGAAAAACCATAGCTTTGACTAGATGGACCATTGTTGGCAAAGTAATGTCTCTGCTTTTTAATAATGCCGTCTAGGTTGGTCATAACTTTTCTTCCAATGAGTAAGCGTCTTTTAATTTCATGGCTGCAGTCACCATCTGCAGTGATTTTGGAGCCCCCCAAAATAAAGTCTGTCACTGTTTCCACTGTTTCCCCATCTGTTTGCCATGAAGTGATGGGACTAGATGTCACGATCTTAGTTTTCTGAATGTTGAGTTTTAAGCCAACTTTTTCACTCTCCTCTTTCACTTTCAAGAGGCTCTTTAGTTCCTCTTCACTTTCTGCCATAAGGGTGGTGTCATCTGCATATCTGAGGTTATTGATATTGCTCCCCGGCAATCTTGGTTCCAGCTTATGCTTCATCCAGTCCAGCATTTCTCATGATGTACTCTGCATATAAATTAAATAAGCAGGTGACAATATACAGCCTTGATGTTCCTTTCCTGATTTGGAACCAGTCTGTTGTTCTATGTCCAGTTCTAACTGTTGCTTCTTGACCTGCATACAGATTTCTTAAGAGGCAGGTCAGGTGGTCTTGTATTCCCGACTCTTTAAGAATTTTCCAGATTTTGTTGTGGTCCACACAGTCCAAAGCTTTGGCATAGTCAATAAAGCAGAAATTGATGTTTTTCTGGAACTCTCTTGCTTTTTTGATGATCCAGCGGATGTTGGCAATTTGATCTCTGGCTCCTCTGCCTTTTCTAAATCTAGCTTGAACATCTGGAAGTTCACAGTTCACGTACTGTTGAAGCCTGGCTTGGAGAATTTTGAGCATTACTTTGCTAGCGTGTGAGATGAGCGCAATTGTGCGATAGTTTGAGCATTCTTTGGCATTGCCTTTCTTTGGGATTGGGATGAAAACTGACCTTTTCCAGTCCTGTGGCCACTGCTGAGTTTTCCAAATTTGCTGGCATATTGAGTGTAGCACTTTCAGAGCATCATCTTTTAGGATTTGAAATAGCTCAACTGGAATTCCATCACCTCCACTAGCTTTGTTTTTAATGATGCTTCCTAAGCATCATTTAAGTGATGCTTCTGGTATAAAGGTATAGGAGGAGTTATTTCCTCAGGGCAAGAATTCTTAAAGAGATGCAGGAGGATGTCCTGGACATAGGGGAAACTTCAGTCCACTTTCCAATCCAATGTCAATAAAGATCTAATATTTTTAGGCCATTTTTCTTGTCATTGGATCATAGCTATTGATTGACCAGTCAAAAAAAACTTTTTCTCCGAGGGGTTCCCAGATGGAGTGTGGAACCTTAGAGTGAGCAATTCCCGTATTAACTCCAGCAGTTTGTACCAGATGTCCGTGTGCTCAAAACAGACCAACAAAACAAAACAAAACCAGAACTTCACCAGCCAGAAGTCACACTCCAAATGAAAAAAAGGCAAAGAGATGCCCAGAAATCAAAATCCAAGTGGCAAGAGTGCCCCCAAAAGATGGTAAAGTGATGCCCAGAAATCAAAAGACAAATGGCATAAAAACCAAATATGACTTCCCAGGTCACTAGACCTGTGACCTGGCAGAGTCAGGGCTAGCAGTCTCTTTTTTAGTTCTGATACAGTTTCAAGCAATTCCTTGTTGGTTTCCTGCAAAGAAGTTTCTCTATCAATTCCACTTTTAGAAGCTTCTAGATACCAAAGTAAGCACGACCAGCCTTTTCTAACTGCACACAAAAGCATCAATTTTGGAATACCAAAAGAACCCCAATTTGGCCATTTTAGATTGAAATCTTTTACTTGGTGTAATTTCTCCAGTTAACTAGGTACTTGCAAGTATGATCTCGGTATGCATTGTACACGAATCTGGCTGGAGTGTTAGTCAGAGGCTGGCTTTCTTACACCCTTTGTTTCTGTTTTTGAGAGATTTTGTTTCCCATTTTAAGCTGAATTTGTCAGGGGTAAAAATCACTAGTGAACTTGTACAGTGGGCCTATGTGCTGTTTGTGAGCTTAACTCCTCCAGGAGTCACCCCAGAGTCATTTCATCTCGTCTTACGCATCTTGGATTCTGCCTCCAGCAAGATAAGACCACCATGGCTGCTCGGTTGCTGAATGGCCAGTTCTGTGCGACCCCTGGAGGAGCAAGTATTTTAATTAATGAGTGGATTTCCCTATGGGACCACTGCACAGTAGGAGGGCTAGGCCTCCACCACTCCCGTAAATTTCTCAGTCACCTGAGAAAACTGAAATGGGCAGGGAGGATTCTTGTCCCTTTTCTTTGGATTCTCCTCACTTTTATCCTGACAAATTCTGCTATGGCGGTCAAATTGAGGAAAGGTGTCAGATCAGCCTCTTACTTAACCACTCAGCCAAGACCATCAGTCCCCTGCAATGGAGCAACCTCGGAATCTTTCAGTCAGGCCCCAGGTATTCCTCAATTTTTTTTTCCCAATTGAGCCCCTTCCCACCCAGTACCTTTCTACTGGGTGGCAAATGCCCTGGCATCTTTCAGTCAGCCACCTCCCCCCTTCAACTCCTAACACCCAGGATCTTATGACTGGGTGGGAATATCTCGGTATCTTTCAACCAAGCTCCACTCAGTGTCTAGATCATGAGTGAGTATGCCCCGGATGTTTCTCACACACACACACACACACACACACACACACCCGCACCCGCAGTATCTTTCCTACTGGAAGGGGGCAGGTAATCTGCTCCACCACCAAACAAAACTCAGAATCTCAACCAATATGGGAGATTCGAGAACCAGGAGAGACTTAACCCGAATTCATCTACACTCCCCGAGGAGGTGGATGGGTGCAAGAGGCCACTGCTGGTACCAAAGCTCTGGTTCCTCGTAAAGTCCAGGCAAAGGAAGGAAGTCCTCTCTGGGTCACTTCATCAGTCGCCATAACCGTCAACTAAAAAAGACGTACAACTTGAGAGTTGTGAGTTAAGTTTTATTTGGAGCAATCTCTTAGCGCTATCTGAGATGCTGCCTCCTGGGCTGCAGTCCTTATTTTGCCCCAAATAAAACTTAACTCGCAATGCTCAAGTTGTACATTTTTTTAGTCATCATGGTCTAGTGGTTAGGATGCCAGGCTTTCACTGTGGTGGCCCAGGTTCAATCCCTGGTCAGGGAAGATACTGTAAGCCACTGAGTGTGGCCCCAATTCTTTTTTTAATTTTAAATTTTAAAAAAAACCCAACATTTTAAATAAGAAAGAGAATAAAACAAGCCTAAAATAAATGCATGGTCTCCTACAACTACCATTTCAGATGCAAAGATGTCAAAATGCTCACGAAATTGCACCAAGATCTTCATTCAACTTAAAGTTCTTCTGGGACACAGGGTGGGAAGAGGAGGGTGGGGTGATTTGAGAGAGTAGCGTTAACATATAAACTCTACCGTTTGTAAAATAGATAGCTAGTGGGAAACTGCTATATAACACAGAGAGCTCAGCTCAGGGCTCTGTGATGACCTAGAGGAGTGGGATGAAGTTGGAGTGGAAGACTCAAGAGGAAGGATGTATAGATATAGATGTACATATACATACAGCTGATTCATGCTATTGTGCAGCAGAAACTAACATAACATTGTAAAGCAACAATCCCCCAATTAAAAAATAAAAAATAATAAAGCCCTTCTGTTAGTCCTGAACTTCTCTTTTCTGGAGCCACCTGTCTTCCTGCCCCCTTTGAACACAGGTCCAAAAGCTTCAGGAAAAAACTGCCCCCATCAACAGCTGGGTTAGATGGTAACTGTCACCATCCCCTCACTAACTTGGTTTCTGGGGAAGACTCAGGACAGATGGCAGAAAGGAAACTTTCAAAAACAGAACTAAGTCTAAAGACAGAGGTGCAGTCTTATCCAGAGTAACCCTGATGGAGGGTTGCAGGTAGGACCAACAGAGAATTCAGGTTCGAGGTGGAAGCTGAGTACTCTGACCCCCACACCTTCCCCCACCCCTGCCCCGCTGCCTCCTCCCAGTTTAGTAGTGACCTAGCAAACCAGCCTTCCCAGAGAGAAACAGCTGAGGATGAAAAATGTCACTTGTCATCTCAGTAAACAAAGGATGCTGCAGTCATCAAGCCACAAAATGGTACACCGTGAGGGGATTCAGGATAGAGAAAAACAGGATACGGTCCCTTGATAATTAAGGTGCATAGCAAAGGACTGATTTCAATGAGCCCAGATTCTTGGACCTTCCCATACACAGAAAAGCAGTAAATTCACTAACTTGAGATATCCAGTTTTCTTTGACAGTCATCTTTTGATGTTCTGACTACTTAATTTTTGTTGCCAAAACCCCTATATATTCGGGCTCCATTCCTTTTCGGAGCAGTCCCTCAGAGCTGTCTAAGAGGCTGCCCCCCAGGCTGGAGTCCTCAGAAAGTCTGCCAAGTAAGTCACAATTCTCAACTTTTATCAATTGGTTGTGCTTTTTTTTGGTCAATATAGCCACACTGGAACCATAATAATGTCTGATGAATTTTGATCTCACAGATGCAACCTGATGCTGGTTTTTGTTTATCATCCATTTCCATGGCTTCATGTACTATCTATGCTCTAATGACTCGAATCTTCTGAGCTCCTGACCTGAATATCCAATGGCCAACACAGTATTTCCACTCTGCTATCTCTCAGATGCTCTAAACCCAGCAAGGCCAGAGTCTTTAAGCCCTTGATCTTCTGCCTCAAATGTTTTCCTCCTCCAGTGTTTTCTGTATCCAGGAATAGAACGACAAACCATTCATACAGGTTCTTACTCACACAGGGAAACCTTAGATTCGTTCTTGATGCAGCTTAGCTTCCCGTTCCTTTTTTAAATGTTCACTGGAGTAGAGTTGCTTTACAATTCTGTGTTAGTTTCTCTTGTACAGCAAAGTGAATCAGTCATACGTATACATACATTCTCCTACTCCACATCTTGTCTCCAACCGTAGCTTCCCATTTCTAATCAGTCCCCAAGACTTAACATATTCAGAATCTTAACATTTTCCAACACATCCGTGATCTCCATCCTCACTCCCCCAGCCCCAGTCCAGGCTGCCACTCTCTTTCCCCTAAACTCTTGCAAATCTTCCTAATTTATCACTCCATATCCACACTTGCTCTTCCAATCCATTTATCCCTAGTGTCCAAATCAATCTTTTTCCCAACGGAAAACTGACATTTTCCTCCTTCACAGTGTTCAGTGGCTTCCAATAAGTCCAGAATTTATGACACAGAACACCAAGTTCTCTCTCCCTTTTCATTCACTCAATAAATGCTTACTGTGAACTACTCAGCGTCAGATGCTGCTCAAGCACCAAAATATAATAGTGAACCAAATAGACAAATACCGCTACCCTCAGAGAACTACAGTCTAGTGGGAAAGTGAAAGTTGCTCAGTCGTGTCCAACTCTTTGCAACCCAATGGACTAAATAGTCCATGGAATTCTCCAGCCACGAATACTGGAATAGATAGCCTTTCCCTTCTCCAGGGCATCTTCCCAACCCAGGGATTGAACGCAGGTCTCCGGCATTGCAGGCAGATTCTTTACCAGCTGAGCCACAAGGGAAGCCCAAGAATACTGGGGTGGGTAGCCTATCCTTTCTCCAGCAGATCTTCCCAACCCAGGAATCAAACCAGGGTCTCCTGCATTGCAAGCAGATTCTTTACCAACTGAGCTATCAGGGAAGCCCACAGTCTAATGGGAGAGGGGGAAAATAAACAAGAAAAGCAAGTACAATAGGTTAGATTATGTTAAGTGCCAAGGAGGAAAATAAAGGACGGAAGAGAGGAAATGCCAGGGGACTAAAAGTTGTGATAGGAAGGGAGGGAAGACATCAGATAAAGACATGAAGCAATGAAGAAACAACCCCATGGATGTGTCAAGTCAGAGGGCTCCAGGCAAGTGAACAGCAGGTGTAAGAGCGTGAGAAAGGCATCTTCTTGGCACACCCAGTGTTTAATGAGCCGACCAGCCTGACCAGAGTGTAGTAAGAAAGAAAGCGAGCTCAGAGAGGTGGTGCTTGAGAGATGGAGCTTGGAGGGCCTTGTAGGTTATTGAAATACAAGACTTTAACTCCAAGATGGGAAAAAGTGGAGGGTCACGAGCAGATGGGTAACTGGTGTGTGGGCATGCGTGCTCAGTCATGTCCAACTCTTTGGGACCCCATGCACCGTAGCCCACCAGGCTCCTCTGTCCATGAGATTTCCCAGGCAGGGATACTGGAATGGGTTGTCATGCCCTCCTCCATGGGATCTTCCTGACCCAGGGATCAAATCCATGTCTCCTTCATCTCTTGCACTGGCAGGCGGGTTCTTTACTGCTGAGGCACCCAGGAAGTGACTGGGTGACGATGAGCACCCACTGTGTGACAGGCACCTTTGTAGGCAAAGACAGGAGATTAAATCAGACAGTTAAAGTCTCCATTCCCATAAGGATTCCATTCTGTTGGAGAAGACGGTCAATATGCAAGTAAAGAATAAATGAACAAGCCGATTTCCGATAGTGAGAGTCATCAATAACTAAAAGTAAAAGATGATGTGATGGGAGGGACAAGGTAACATATCAAGATATTAAGGGAAGGGCCTTCTCAGGCAATGATGTATCAGCTGAGACCAAAATGTCCAGAAGGAGACAGCCACATGTGGTGTAAGGCCCTCCCTTGGGGACAGGCATGGGACCCCACTTGATACCAAGGTTTTTATTTGTAATCTGCAAGGGAAGAAAATGAAGCAGAGATAAATGCACAGTGATGCTTTCTCTCACCTGTGAAAAGATATGTTGCTGTAGTTGTTCTCTTGCTAAGTCATGTCTGACTCAGTAACCCCACGAACTGCAGGACCTCAGGTTCTTTTGTCCTCCACTACCTCCCAGAGTTTGCTCAAATTGATGTCCATTGAATCAGTAATGGCATTTAATCATCTCATCCTCTGCCACCCCCTTCTCCTCTAGCCTTCACTCTTTCCCAGCATCAGGGTCTTTTCCAAAGAGTCAGCTCATTGGACATATACGATGCCATAAAGAACATCATGAGAAGAGCCCTAGAAGACCTAGAGAAGGGATGCTTTATCAGCCTCACAAGGGGGAGGACCTTCAGTGCTCTCCTGGAAATGGGAATCAGCCTAAGGGTAGAACCGCACACAAAGAGGAGCAGAGCTTGTCTGCCCTGCCCTGACTAAAGGAATCCAAAAGAAGCCCAGCTTTTGTATTTCTGTCTCCAGAAAAGAACCTAGAATCCTGCAGCTCTGAGCTGGATGGAGGAACCAAAGGGAAATCAGTCCTGACTGTAGCTGCTCCTGTTGCTCCCTCCCCTTAGACAGCCACTAGGGCTGCTTCTACAAACAATTTATGGCTCATGCAGCTGCTTCAACCACAGGTCTGGGGCTTCTTTGGTTTCAGCCATCAGCTCAGCCCCATGCAGCCCTCTTTTTATTTGTGGGGGCTCAGGAGGTGTGCTCCCAGCCACCACTGTTATAAGGGAAGCAGATGTTCTGTGTGTGGGGAGGGGTGAGATGAATGGGTTCCTCCCTCTCCGATCTTGCCATCCAAACAGCATAGAGTATCCACTCTGGCTTTCTGCAGGTACAATCACAAATAAGCTAGGAAAAGGAACTTCCCTGGTGGTCCAGTTGTTAAGACTTCACTTTTCGGTGCCAGGGGTGCGGGTTTGATCCCTGGTCTGGGACATAAGGTCCCACCTGCCTCATAGTCAAGAAACCAAAATATAAAACAGAAACAATATTTTAACAAATTCAATAAAGACTTTAAAAATGGTCCACATCAAAAAAAAAATTATTTAAAGAAATAAGCTAGGAAAAAGTTGTGTATTAGTAGGTTGCAACATTAAAACTGACCTTAAAAACATACTCCCAAATTTTCTTAGAAAATTTTTTTATATATCATTCTTAATTCTTTTCCTGTCATCCAGTTAGATCTCTCCTAGGGTTAATATAACCTTCCTTTTTTGTTTATTTGTTTGTCATTTTGGAGTTGCTAAGTCACATCTGACTCTTTTGCGACCCCATGAACTGTAGCCTCCCAAGCTCCTCTGTCCATGGGATTTCCCAGGCAAAAATATTGGTGTGTGTTGCCATTTTCTTCTCCAGGGAATCTTCCCCACGCAGGGATCAAACCCACATCTTCTGCATTAGCAGTCAGATCCTTTACCACTGAGCCACTGGGTTGCATCAGACTAATTTAGCATCAAAAATGCTACCAGCCTTCTATTTTTAGACTTCTTTGGAAGAATTCATAGATTGCGACAAATCTAGCCATCTTTTAACTCCTCTCTCTGTCCTCTGGCCTACGTAGGAAACACCTAATTTCCCAGAAAAACTTGAAGCTCCAGAAAAATAGGGTTCTTACTTTAGTTTTACCACTGCATCCTGGCTCCCAGCAACAATGCTTAGGGCAGAGTCAGGGTGCCATAAATATTTGTCGAATTAATGAATGAATGACAAAGAAGGGATCGCATATCCTATCTGCTTTCCTGCTCCTCGATTCTGTTCCATCATGGGATATAGCATGACACATCAACCTGGCTGCTGCTGGGCCAAATATTTATCTCCTATGGAATAAAAATTCATCACTTCTTCCGTGCCACAAAATATCCTATAAAGAGCATCTCTGCTCCCTAACAATTTTTAGAAATACAGGTTGGGAGCACACAGAAGAGATAGTCACACTTCACATGCAGATCGTTTATTTGCCCTGTAGCAAATATCTGGATAGACTATGAAATTGTGCTTTTTGTCTCCTTTGATTCGTCTGAAAACTATAAAGTTTGCTCCCCTTTGGAGGGGATATACGTAGGGATTGGGGCAGCTACTCTAAAACAGGAAGCAGAAATGCTATCAGTTGGAAAAAGGGATAGAAGCAACATTTTTTAGTTGACTTTTAGTGTGAGAAGGCTGAGAGGAAAGGCGAGAGAGACATGGCCTGGAAGAGGCAGGTGCAGGGCAACAGGAAAGCCACCTAGGTCAGAAGCACCCTTGCATCCAGAGGCTGTACTGGCCTTAGCAGGCGGTCCCTCCCGTCATGTGAGCAAAGCCATTCATGTGGCAAACACTGGTCTGAGCACTTAGGATACTTCCATGAACAAATGCTGAGTCTATATTTTAGCCATTGTCCTTTCTGGGCACCAAAACCTCGCCCATCCACTCTCCAGACACTGTGTTTGTGGAAACATGACCCTCCAGGTGAAGGTCCTCCAAGAGCTATTTACTTGTCCCCCTGTGAGGTCAATCCTTGTTACACCCCAGACATTTATACTCCCTAAGAGGACCACCTCTACCTCTTAGCAGAGTAGGGAAAGGAGGGTGCTCCTCAGAACACCCCATGCTGAAAATGAAGGGGCATGGACATTCCATGTTCTTTCACTATTATCAAACAATTCCAAATAAAATACCCTTTGTTTCAGGAGAGTCCTCCATGGCCTCCTCTCCTCCAGATCACAAGCTGAACACCAAATATTTACTTAGTTCTTCCCTTGTGCTGCACACATTAACCACTTCTAACCAAAATTCCAAAACATTCTTCCAGTGTCGCTGACAGGATGGCCTTTCTCCGAAATCAGTCTGGCTGACCCCAGCTGTTGTATGGACCCAGCTCGTGGCAAACCTTCTGGCTGGTCTATGTTCAAAGGACCCAAGACCCTCTCTGGACCCACCGGTGTTTGGGGCCCACTAATCTTCTCAGAGCCCCCTCCCTTGCCCTAAACTTCTAGACTCTTCCTGAGAACTTTATTTTTCCAGACCTAAATACCAGTAATACCTTCCCTGAGAAGTCGATGCCTTCTCACCAAGAGTTACTGGAGATAATACATCCAGTGTTCTCTACCCAGGGGAGTTTTAGAAGGTGGCCTTCAGCGTGAAGGCCTGTTGTACTTTCAAAGACTTTCTTTCTGTTCAACAGGTTTTTGTTTTAAACATTAACTAGCAACCTGTCAGCCTTGGGCTCTGAGGGCGGGGCTGAGCTGGGAAGAGGTGGGATGGCTGGTTCCCACCCATGGAGAGAAACCATCATTTTATTTTATTTTATTTGCTATTTAAAATTATTGTTCAATTTATTGACATTACAAATGAAAAAAGAAAACTCAAAAACAACCACAAATAAAACAAAAGTTCATCCTTTAGCTCTCGGGTTCACTTTACAAATCTTATTCTGTCTATAAGTTTAGCGGTTTTTAGCTATCACTTTTCAAGGGGCCTTGGATTAGTATTTTGGAACTAACCTACTTAATTCAGGTCCCTTAAACATTTCAACTTTTATTTATGAATTTAATACATTTGATTTGTCTCATGAACACTATAATGATCTAATTTACAAGCAAAATCTTTCCAAGGCTCTCAATTCTTATAAATCTGGGGGAAAAAAATGAATAAACTTGCTAATATAGTGAAATTTGATTTCTCTTAATAGTAAGATGCCAACTAAAGTTGACTAAATCAATCATTCAAGTGCTCTAACAAATCATGTTGTATAACCTATAGATATACAATTTTTATTTATCAACCATACCTTAATAAAGATGAAAAAGTAAAATAAGTCAATTATTCAACTGTATATTTTAACCTGGAAATAAGTCAGATTATATATATTTAGTGGTCCCCAACCTTTTTGGCACCAAGGACAGGTTTCGTGGAAAACAATTTTCCCACAGACTACAGTGGGGTAGGGGTGAGGGGAGGGGGTGGATGGTTTCAGGATGATTCAAGTGCATTACATTTACTGTGCACTTTATTTCTATTATGATCACATCAGCTCCACCTCAGATCATGAGGCATTAAATCCTGGAGGTTGGGGGCCCCTGAATATTCAAATATTATATTTGAATATATAGAATAAGCCAAATGTTCTTTAATGATATGTAAGAAACCGTCATTTTCTCTTCTCATCATTCTCCCATGGCCATTGTGAGGACCACTTCTTATTCCTCCTTCAAATCCCAAGAGGCCTGGAGATCTATCTCAATTAGTCCATCAAAGGGCTTAGAGGGAACATTCCAGGGTTTGCTTTGGAAAAAAGAAAAAGGCTTGTTCACTCTGAAGTATTGCAAACATGATACATCCCAGCCCTAGCCTTTTATGGAATGAAGGAGGGCCCTGGGGGAGGTAATTCAAGAGGCAGCTGATAGAGAAGAAGGAAGAGGTTTCAGCAGTTGCTGCTCCAAAGAACTAAGGTTTTATGTGTAACCTAAGTTTCCACTGGACACTCTCATACATTGGAATGTGGTGACAAATGGGGTGTCATTAACCTAAATGTCATGGCACTTGCCCTTCCCCACGTGCTCAGCAGAACTTTAATTTCCTACAACTCTCCCCATTACACCAAATTCCTGAGACTCCTCTGGGAGGGTTTCATTTATCACAAATAAGTGTACCACCTACCACAGGCCTCTGCTAGTACTACTGACATTCCCCTGGGTAGGAGACCGAACCATGGATGCCATTCTACTTTGTGTACACTACAATTATATGTGCCCTCTGCCTGCACCATTCTCCAAATTTAATTTTTCTTCATTTTAAACACATTAATTATTAATAAAATACTAACACACATGGATAGAAATGTGGTTTATTTATACCCGTGGGATGTCTCCCCGATGGAATTAGGGAGATGTGAAACTGTCACTCCATCACTTAAAGAAAAAGTCTAATTCAAAACAGTGAAATCCAGTGACCTTCCTGGTGGTCCAGTGGTTAAGACTCCAAGCTTCCAGTGCAGGGGTCCTAGGGTTCGCTCCCTGGTCAAGGAACTAGATAGATCCCATGTGCAGAAAGTAAGAGTTCTCATGCCATAACTAAAGGACCTGCATGCCTCAACAAAGACAGAAAAATCCTTTGTGTTGCAACTAAGGCCCAGTGCAACCGAACAAATGAATTAAATAAATATATTTTTTAAAAAGCACAACAGTGAGTGATTTTTTAAGTTGAGTTTCCATTGTGATTGAAAAAATGTAAAAGGCAGTCATCTGGACTCTCCCTCCAGTCTAGATGTCTGTTTGCATGCTTTTGTACCCTGAGACACAAAAATAAAGACAGATACATGATATTGAATAAGTTTATTTGGGGCTTCCCAGGTGATTCAGTGGTAAAGAATCCACCTGCCAGTGTAGGAAATCCAGGAGATAAGGGTTCAATCCCTGGGTTGGGAAGACCCCCCGCCCTGGAGAAGGAAAGGGCAACCCTCTCCAGTATTCTTGCCTAGATAATCCCATGGACAAAAGAGCCTGGGGGGCTACAGTCCATGGGGTCAGAAAGAGTCAGACAGGACTGAGCATACCACAATCACTCACTCAAGTTTACTTTGGCTGATGGGTTTCATTATAAAGACTGGCTTTGCCAATCAAGTGTTAATGGCAGGCATCCTCCAAACTGAATGAGCTAAATCTATGGCTCCAAATTTTTGATGAATATGTATATTTAAAGTGCATGGTAAGAGTCTTAGAGTGTTTTTCAAAAATATATTGACAAGGGTGCATTGAAGTTAAATGTTTTGGATTTTTCCTAACACTCTGATTGGATTATAGTAAACAGAGTGCCTCCATGTGAAAGAGTGAATGCTACAATTAACAGTCATTCAGTGAGCCATGATAAAGCCTTCCTGGTATTCTTCTCAGAAGTTAAAACAAAATACGCAAAGATCTGTGAAGGATCTGGGGTTTTACTCTACTGAAACCTGATGAACTATTCTGTTAAAGTTTCCACAAATGCTGGCAAAAGCCATGAAACTCATGGGTCAGAGGCTGACCTTCATTGCTCTTGGCAATAGCAAGAAGAATGAGCATTATGTTGGTTTGCACTGATTTCCTGTGTGCTCCAAGTCGCGTGGGGCAACGCAAGTAGATGGATGGACTTAGATGGACTCTGTGTACACTGTGGGTTTGTAGCACCCTGAGCTTAGAGGATTTGGATTTTCATAGCAAGCAGAAGAAATCTTGCTCTTCATCTGGATAGAGATCTTACCCCATCTCAAGGTTGCTCACTGCTCTGAGAAATGGTCTGGATAAAAAGCAGCCAGAGCTTCACATTCTTGGCACGTTCAGCAAGAATGTGCCCAGACACTCAGGGCCTCTCCCAGCAAAATAACCAAATAACAAGCTCTTCTGCAAGTAAAGTTCCCGTTTCATAGTTTTCAACAAAATTGAAAGGAGAACCTCAACAAGCTGTGAGTGATGGATCATTAATAATAATTTTGATAACAAGATACTATTTAACTTCTAGCATAAAATCAGATGTGAATCAGACAATTGTGAGAGATCACCACCATAAAATTCCTTCCATTCCCATATTCTTATTTACGTGAACAAATGTTCTCAGTGTTCATGTCTATAAATGGGGGGGTGGGGGGGAAGTTGATGCTAAACCTCCACCCTAACAATTAGCAATATCAAACCATGGATGTATGAACCCAAGAAAAAAGATTTAAAGCCCTATAAATCTCATGAGAGATGCATTTTCAATAAATATTAACTTTACATTTAGTAATATTATTTGAAATATATTTATGCTATCTTGAGTAACTCAGTACTAGTAAAAATTGTAATAATAGAATTGTCAAAGGAGCCTGGAGGGCTATAGTCCAAAGGAAAAGTTTTAATCTTAGCTCTGTAAGTCTCAGGAAATTAAAATAATTTTTATTCTAATTTTTAATTAGAAAGTTCTTAAATTTAACTTCCATCTTGGTATATTTATATTTTGTTGTAGCAAAATCTGATAGGGTAATAAAATATCTTCAAACATAATGTACTCTTTAGGATAAAATTTGTTGTGAGAAATGAAGCAGAATAATACAAGTTTAAAAAAAAAAAATTACAAAATTCCAACTGTTTAGAAAAGCTCGCTTTCATATTCTTTTAAAGAAAGTGACAAATGTCAAATTGCTATGGATTAGGTTTCATTGGATGTATTCAAAAGAAAGATACATATTTGAACTTATATCAATATTTATAATATACCAGAAATATAAAGTTTTTCAAATAATTATAATTTTAAAATGAAATCTTTTAGAGAATATGTTCCCTTCAAAATGAAGTAGAGCAGAGACAAAAAAGACATAGGCTACATTTTTAAAAATAATAACCTGAATGCAGAAATCTGTGACAGAATATCAAAGACAAAGAAGACACCCCCTGCCATTGAAGAGTTTATCATCTAATGGGGGGTGGGGTGCGGGGCAAAAAAGTTTTGTGAGGATTAAATGAAAAAAATGTGTGAAAGCATGGAGCTGACCCAGGCCAGAGGACCTGATAAAATTTAGTTTCCCTTACATTTAACTAATCTCTTCCCTACCCCACCCCACAACCCACCCCGGCATGGAAATCAAGTCCTCTTATTATAGGACAGGGAACAAAAATCAATTAACTGGTAATCAACTTTCATTTAGTTATCTCTTCACAGAGTTCAATCACTTTTCCAGTTTCTTTTAAATTCTGACCAAGCCTCACATGTAAATTTAAAAAGAACAAAGAACAAGAAAGGAGGAAGGGAGAGAGACAGAGAAAGAGAGGAAAGAAAGGGGGAAGGGGAAAGAAGGAGGAGAAAAAGGAAGAAGAAAGGAAAGAAGAGGAAGAGAAAAAAGAAGGGAAGAGAACAAAAAAGAAAAGAAAAGAAAGAAGGGAGGCAGTTTGGGAGGAAGAAAGGAAGGAAAGCTTTTAAGCTCTGCGTGGACTGTCTTCCCAAACCAAGCAACTGGGACAACTTCTATGTTGACTTAAGCCCACTTTTAACCAAATGAATTTTTCATTGTTCCCACCTGTTTCCCAAACAGCTTCAACTGTTCTGCCTTTGACCTGCTTTGCCCCATCCTGTAAGGAATTCGCGCTCTTGGAATACCCACCACGGGGCTCCCCCACCACAGCGCTGTTCTGAGCAGCAGCTGGGAAAGCTTCGGGGAAGCAGCTGGCAGCCAAGGCCTCACACCGCTGCCATCACCCTGGGGAAAGCGCCCTGTTCTACAGTAACGGTGCTTGGGGGACACACCTCATTCAAAGAACACTGCGCATTTATGTCGGAGCATTCCATTGACAGGTAACTCCCACCATCGTGATCTCCTTTGTTCTCGCATGGCCTTCAGCATGGCAACCCACTCCTGTATTTTTGCCTGGAAAATTCAATGGATAGGGGAACATGGAGGCCTGCAGTTCAGAGGGTCACAAAGAGTCGGATTGCGGCTGAGCCCACAGCATAGAAGCTCAGGCCTTCAGCACAAGCCTGGCTGACTCTGTAAGATTAGGAATGTGGGCCTGGGTTCTCACCCCCCCTTTGAGGATTATTCCATGAATGATATTAGTGCGGGAAAGTCACTTTAACCATCCAGGACTCCTTTTTTTTTTTTTAACCAGTGTATGGCCTTTGATTAGATTTTTAAAATTTATTTATTTTTTAATAGAAGGATAATTGCTTTACAGAATGTTGTTTTCTATCAAACCTCAACGTGATCAGCCATAGGTATACATATATTCCCTCCCTTTTGAGCCTCCCTCCCATCTCCCTCCCCATCCCACGTCTTTAGGTTGACACAGAGTCTCTGCTTCGGTTTCCTGAGACATACAGCAAATTCCCGTTGGCTATCTATTGTACATATGGTAATATAAGTTTCCATGTTACTCTTTCCATATATCTCACCCTCTCCTCCCCTCTCCCCATGTCCATAAGTTTATGATCTATGTCTGTTTCTCCATTGCTGCCCTGCAAATAAATTCTTCAGTACCATTTTTCTAGATTCTGTATATATGCATTAGTATATGATATTCATCTTTCTCTTTCTGACTTACCTCATTCTATATAATAGGCTCTAGATTCATCCACCTCATTAGACTTGACTCAAATGTGTTCCTTTTTATGGCTGAGTAATATTCCATTGAGTATATGTACCATACCTTCTTTATCCATTCATCTGTCAATGGACATCTAGGTTGCTTCCATGTTCTAGCTATTGTAAATAGTTCTGCAATGAATAATGGGATACATGTGTCTTTTTCAGTTTTGGTTTCCTCAAGGCATATGCCTAGGAGTAGGATTGATGGGTCATATGGTGGTTTTATTCCTAGTTTTTTAAAGAATCTCCATAATGCCTTCCATAGTGGCTGTATCAATTTACATTCCCACCAACAATGCAAGAGTGTTCCTTTTTCTCCACACCCTCTCCAGAATTTATTGTTTATGGACTTTTTGATAGTGGCCATTCTGACTGGTGTGAGGTGATATCTCACTGTAGTTTTGATTTTCTTTTCTTTAATAATGAGCAGTATTGAGCATCTTTTCATATGTTTGTTAGCCATCTGTATGTCTTCTTTGGAGAAATGTCTCTTTATGTCTTTTTCCCACTTTTTGATAAGGTTGTTTTTCTTTCTGGTACTGAGTTGTATCAACTGCTTGTATATTTTGGAAATTAATCCTTTGTCAGTTGTTTCATTTGCTATTATTTTCTCCCATTCTGAGGGTTATCTTTTCACCTTGCTTATAGTTTCCTTTAGTGTGCAAAAGTTTTTAAGTTTAATCAGGTCCCACTTGGTTTTTTTTTTCCATTACTCTATAAGGTGGGTCATAGACGATCTTGTTTTGATTTATGTCATTGAGTGTTCTGCCTATGTTTTCCTCTAAGAGTTTTATAATTTCTGGTCTTACATTTAGGTCTTTAATCCATTTTGAGTTTATCTTTGTGTATGGTGTTAGGAAGTGTTCTAATTTCATTCTTTTACACGTAGCTATACAGTTTTCCCAGCACCATTTATTGAAGAGGCTATCTTTGCCCCATTGTATATTCTTGCCTCCTTTGTCAAAAATAAGGTACCCATAGGTGCATGGGTTTATTTCTGGACTTTCTATCTTGCTCTTGGTCTGTATTTCTGTTTTTGTGCCAGTAACATACTGTCTTGATGACTGTAGCTTTGTAGTATAATCTGAAGTCAGGAAGGTTGATTCCTCCAGCTCCGTTCTTCTTTCTGAAGACTTCTTGGCTATTCAGGATCTTTTGTGTTTCCATATGAATTGTGAGATTTTTTGTTCTAGTTCTCTGGAAAATTACCATTGGTAATTACCATTGGTAGTTTGATAGGGATTGCATTGAATCTGTAGATTGCATTTGGTGGTATAGCCATTTTCATGACATTGATTATTCCTACCCAGGAATATGGAACATCTCTCCATCTGTTTATGTCATCTTTTATTTCTTTCATCAGGGTCTTATAATTTGCTGTCCATAGTTCTTTTGTCTCCTTAGGTAAGTTTATTCCTAGATATTTTATTCTTTTTGTTGCAATGGTGAATGAGATTGATTCCTTAATATCTCTTTCTGATTTTTCATTGTTAGTATGTAGAAATGCAAGTGATTTCTGTGTATTGATTGTATCCTGCAACTTTGCTAAATTCACTGATTAGCTCTAGTAATTTTCTGATACTATCTTTGGGGTTTTCTATGTACAGTATCATGTCATCTGCAAACAGTGAGAGCTTTACTTCTTCTTTTCCTATCTGGATTCTTTGTATTTCTTTTTCTTTTCTGATTGCTGTAGCTAAGACTTCCAAAACTATGTTGAATAATAGTGGTGAAAGTGGACACCCTTGTCTTGTTTCTGATCTTAGGCAGAATGCTTTCAGTTTTTCACCATTTAGAATAGTGTTTGCTGTAGGCTTATCATATATGGTCTTTACTATGTTAAGGTAGCTTCCTTCTATGCCCATTTTTTGAAGAGTTTTAATCATAAATGGGTGCTGAATTTTGTCAAAGGTTTTTTCAGAACTCCATTTCTTTACTGAACTATACCATCTCCTATTAAAATGAACATTTATAAGCAAATGCCTCAAAGCAAACCTCTCCCAGGCAACCCCATCCACTGCTGAATGAAATTCAAACTGTTCTCCCCTTTCATCACACTGCTTAGCATTCACTCACTCAAATACAACTAAAATAAACCAAGATCCCCCTCAGGATGTGTGTTTGTGTGTATGCTCGGTCGTGTTCGAGTCTTTGGAGACCCATGGACTGTAGCCCACCAGGCTCAGGCAAGAATACTGGAATGGGTTGCCATTTCCTACTTCAGAGGATCTTCCCAACTCATGGACTGAAACTGCAATTCTTACATATCCTGCACTGGCAGAAGGATTCTTTACCACTAGCATCACCTGAGTATATCATGGCAAATAAGCTACTTCATTTAATCCTCCAAATAAGGGAGGCAGTTTACTTATTATTAATATCCTTAGTCTGCAAATGAGGAGACTGAAACAAGAGTCAGTGATTCCTGTCACCCCCACAGGAGGTAGAAAAGTCCTGCCTTCCAGTTCTGAAGAAACCAAACCATCTTGGAAAGGAGAAAGTTAGCGGAACTTCCTGCTCACACTACCTTCAGGTGTGTCCAGCTTCACGATGCTTGCAACTGTCAATAATTTGGTTGAAACCAGGATAACCAACCAGGGCATATGATTTTCGATCTTTGATTCATACAAACCAGTGCCTGGGGCCATTAATGCCTCCAAGTCAAAGTTGACAGTTTGGGCGACTTCTCAAGGGCAGAAATGGGGTCTCTACTGAAACCTTCACCTCCAAGCAGCTCCGCCTGTGTGTGCCCTGCACACCCTTGTTGATTTGTTTCTCTCGTATCGGGGTGGGTCTCTGCTTGACAACTGGGGGCCACATTTAGCCAAGCAGCTGCCCACTGGTGTCTAAAGCCTCCTATTCACAACTCTGGCAGCATCTCAAAGGATTTATTATTACCATCCCATGATTTCATTATTATTATTATCGCCCTTATGAAATGCAGTAGCTGAGCCCACTACAAAGCATGAAGCCCGTGTTCTACATGGGACAATCTGTTTTCTGCATTTCCATCACCATGAGGGATTCCTCCTCTCTCCCCCACACCCAATTTCTGCTCACAGTTGGAGGGGCTCTAGGCGGTTGTCTGCAGCCATGAAGAAGTCATCCTGAGGAGTCCCTCCACCATCACTGCTTTGTCCCGGGGTCACCTTGGTGGGGAAAAGGCCCTTTGAGGGGTTGTTTAACAATAGGAGCCAATTGACCATATGATACAAAGAGCACAGAGCTGGTCAGAGGATGCCATTTGGTGAATGAGGGCAAGTCTCTTTGCCAACTTGGGCCTTGGATTCATTGAATCTTTTTTTTCCTTTTTTTAACTGAAGTATAGTAAATTTACAATATTATATTATTTTCCATTATACAGCAAAGTGATTCAGATATATATATGTGTGTGTGTGTATATATATATATATATAATACATTTACACGTTGTTGTTGCTTGGTTGCTCAATTGTATCCGACTCTTTTGTGACCCCATGGACTGTAGACCACTAGGCTCCTATGTCCATAAGATTCCCCAGGCAAGAATCCTGGCGTGGGTTGCCATTTCCTTCTCCTGGAGATCTTCTTGACCCAGGGATCGAAACCCGTATCTCTTGCATTGGCAGGCAGATTCTTCACCACTGAGCCACCTAGGGAAACCCACATTTACATATATATTATGTATACATACATAATACATATATATATATTCTTTTTCAGGTTCTTTTCCAATATAAATTATCACAAGATGCTGATTATACTTCCCTGTGCTATAGGATTCCTCACATATTAAATGAAATGACAAAATGAGATAATTAATCTTGAGGATAATTTTGCTCAGATCAGCTCTAGATTTACCCTTTCCCTGGATTCTGGAGATTTCCACAGGGAAGAGCACCTCACCAGGAAAGAGCTCAGGAGAAGAGCCTCCCACTCCTCATTACTGTTTCTACCTCACCCATCAATTTGCCTTGTTAAAAACCAACCTGGTTTATACAACTGAATCACTGGCCTGTACACCAGAAACTACCACAGCATTGTAAATCAACCGTGTGTGTGTGTGCTCAGTTGCTGAGTCATGTCGAACTCTTTTGCAATCCCATGGACTATAGCCCACCAGGCTCCTCTGTCCATGGGATTTTCCAGGCAAGAATCCTGGAGTGGGTTGCCATTTCCTACTCAAGGGGATCTTCCTGACCTTGGGATCAAAACTGCATTGGCAAGCAGATTCTTTACCACTGAGCCACCTAGGAAGCCATTATGCTTCAATAAAAAATAAAAATAAATAAATAAAATTTTAAAACCAATCTGGTTTAAATGACTGTTTAGGGAAAGCAAAGTAGCTTTTTACTAAATTCCTAACCTAAGGTTTAAAAAAAAGAAATGTATTGGGAGTCCTAAGATTTGGATTTCAGAATATCTTTTTTCAGTAACTAGCTGTCTAGCCCTCAGTAAGACCCTTCTTGGTACCTCTGATGGCTCATCTTCCAAATTCAAATATTTATACCTGACTTACCTGTTCCAAGCAGTCTTTGAGGCTCACAAGAAAATGTGACTTGAAAATGTGAAGTATAACCATCTATCCTGATAAATCATTCAGTTAAGTTCATTTCCCTCTTTCGGTGCTCGATAAATCTCAGAAGAGCTGAAAGATTTATACAACATTAAAAAAAATGCTTACCTTCCATTGGCAGGTGGCTGATGGGTTTAAATTTTGTTGTAAAGTGCCACTGTATTTTTAGGAGCCCACTGTATGCCTTACATTGTGCTGGAGTCAAGAGAAGAAGTCAAAATAAATGTAAACTTGGCCTCGAGGCATTTACAGCCTTGTAAATTCAACACTTGTACACATACAAAAAAATGTGAAACAAATTTTAAAACAGTATAATGACACATTAAATTGTATATAGGCCTGAGCTTCCTCTGAGAATGTGCCTGACAATGCCAGAGACACAGGTTCGATCCCTGGTACGGGAAGATCCCACATGCCACAATTAAGCCTGTGAACCACAACTACTGAACCTGTGCTCTAGAGCCCGCCTGCTGAAGCTACTGAGCCCTCTCTCTAGGGCCCTTGAGCCACAACTATTGAGCTGAAATCCGAGCACCCTAGAGCCCGTGCTCTGCAAGAGAAACCAGTGCTATCCCACACATTGCAACCAAGAGTGGCCCCCACTCACAGTAGCTAGAGAAAGCCCACACACAGCCGCAGAGACCTAGCATAGCCAAAAATAAAATCAATTAATTAATTTTTAAAAATTAAGTATATATAGCCCTATAACAAATGCATAATCCAACCAAGTTGGGATCTGAGCCTTTAGCGAGGGGAAAGATTGGTGTTAAATGGCAACCCACTCCAGCACTCTTGCCTGGAAAATCCCATGGACAGAGGAGCCTGGTAGGCTGCAGTCCCTGGGGTCGCTGCGAGTTGGACACGACTGAGTGGCTTCGCTTTCACTTTTCGCTTTCATGCATTGGAGAAGGAAATGGCAACCCACTACAGTGTTCTTGCCTGGAGAATCCCAGGGACGGGGGAGCCTGGTGGGCTGCCATCTATGGGATCGCACAGAGTTGGACACAACTGAAGCGACTCAGCAGCAGCATCAGAGTTTGGGGCAGGCTTGTGAAGGAGACAGAACTGGGAACAGACTGAAAGTGAGTGGGATGAGCAGTTGTCTACATTTATAACAGCAGACCTTCAGTATCAAATGCCAGAATTAAAAAAGAAACAGAATCTTAATATTTGGGCTTTGGAAAGAAATCATTTCTCTCTATATTCAATAGCAACAGATTTCAGACTGTGGTTTTTCAGATGTTTATTCTCAAAGAATCCACACATGCTTAAATTGTAGAAATCATAACACTATAGTATTTTTTTCTTTTTAAAATGAAGGCACTATAAAACAGAAGAAAAAATTAAAAAATAAACAAAAAAAAGAAAAATAAATAAAATTAAGCACCTATTAAGGTGTGGGTTGGCTAAAGGAACTCTTTTTTAGAAATAAAAATCTCCCGCTACGAGTATATGGGCTCTGTGTCCAAGACTGCACCGCAGGCTGACCCTTTACAAAATCCTGGATCTGGCCACAGGTTAATCAGGATTTCCTGAGCATTCTCTGTTCATTTCTGCTTCCAGGCATCTGCTCAAGTGTTCAGTCACTTGGGAAAGTCCCTCCCTCATCTCTCTAGGTATGTCAGCCCCCCTACCTTCAGACCCAGGTGAAACCCAACATCCTCCAGGAAGCTTTCCCAACCTGGCCCCCACTCATCATTCCTTGTTTCTGAATGCCTATAGCACTATTCACTGTGCTATCAGTTTGCAATTATCATATTTTTCATATACTTATTTTTCCAGATACACGTCCTATCCGCAAAAGAAACTGTTTAAGTCTCTCAAGTCAGGGAATGTAGACATTTATGATTCCAGTGCCTTCTATGTTACACTGCAATTTGGCAGGCACTACCCCTAAACATGGGGCTTCCCAGGTGGCGCTAGTGGTAAAGAATCTGGCTGCCCGCGCAGGAGACACAAGAGACAAGTGACGTGGGTTCAATCTCTGGGCCCGTAAGATCCCCTGGAGTAGGAAATGGCAACCCACTCCAGTATTCTTGCCTGGAGAATCCCATGGACAGAGGAGTCTGGTGGGCTACAGTCCATGGGGTCGCAGAGTCTGACACGACCGAGCAACTGAGCACGTACACAAACACACACACACACACACAGACATACTAAATATACGTAACTCAGCATCTTTTCACGTCCCCAGCTAGCCACGCTTTCCATAAGTCCACTAGGAACACAGTGGTTTGAAAAATGGCCAAAATTGAGACAAGCTAAAAGGACTGTATCGGAGGTGTTACATATTAGTGAAGTGAAAGTCGCTCAGTCATGTCTGACTCTTTGCAACCCTATGGAGTGTAGCCTGCTAGACTCCTCTGTTCATAGAATTCTCCAAGTCAGAATACTGGAGTGGTTTGCCATTCCCTTCTGTGGGGGATCTTCCCAATCCAGGGATCGAACCCAGTTTTCCTGCATTGTAGGTGGACTCTTTACCATCTGAACTACCAGAAAAGCTATATATTAACATCACTTCAAAGAAACCTAGTGCTGAGAGATGGAGATTCATTCACTCAAAATAAATTTCTGTTCTGTACTCTTGAAAATAATAGATGCATCATTTCAGTGTATTCCATAAACGGAAGCATGACTATAGACTGGTCTGTGTGAGAAAGGGTTTAGCGAAGGGCATTTCTCCTTGCGAGGGGACAGCTGAAGAGGTGTCATTTAACAGCTTTCAGAGGCCCGTCACTGCAGTGATTGAGGTGGACAGAAGGCATAGACATGACCAAGGCCCTTAAAAGACACAAACAGGTGGGAGAGCGTGCCGGGGGTGGGCGGAGGGCTGGAGGGTACAAAAGGCAGAGGCTGGCCTTCTGAGGGCAGAGACGGAGAAAGCAGAGAGCAAGCCTGCCCGGGGAACAGGTGGAGAGGGGGCAGCAGAGCTAGGCAGGACACAAGGAGAGGTAAAGATAGGAAAAAAAAAAACAGAACTAAAGGGATAAAGGACCAGTGAGCAGACCCGTCACAAATAAGGAGAAATGATGATTAAAAAGACATGCGTGAAGAGAAAAGGAGGAAACAGGAAAAGGGAACAAGTAAGAAGACAAAATAAGGAGTAAGCGCACAAGCTAAATGCTTAGAAAATCACCAGGCAGTTTGGCTGACCGGGAGAAGCGCCATAGCCAGACTCAAAAGGGAACCATCAGAAAGACAGAGGCAGACGATTTAAGTAGCCAGCTCCTGAGGTAAAAATGAAAAATAAATAAATAAATAAAATAGAAGATGGAAAAGGTGAGAAGCAGGAGAGGGAAAACCCAGAGGAGACACTGGCCCAGAAACCTTTTTAACTTTCTGTAAGAATCTTCAAGGCCCCAAACTAGGCCAAGATTCTGACTGACATTTCTGAGCTCACCAGCTGCTGTTTCCTTGAGAGAATTCTGACAGGAAGGCATAGAAATGCAAGCCAACACTGCTAGCTCTGGGAAAAAAAAAAAAAAATCCATGCTCCAAACACCTCCACGGGGCTGGAGCCTGCCAGGGAAGAAGGCATACAGAGGAGGGACCCGCCGGCAACTTTTCCCCAGGTAGGTACAGAGCTGCTCCCACGGGTGGTGGGGTAGGGGGAGGGCTTTCTCCTCTAACTGTCCTCTGGCCGTTCCTGCCTGGCCCATCTGCCTTTCTCTCTTTGTGCATTTTGGGGAAGCCCTGCGGGCAGCCTGCTTCTGTCATCTGAAGCCAGTTCCACGGTGTCTCCAGAAGCAGGTGAAGCTTCACGTCTGCATCCCACAGGGGCGGGGGAGGACATCGCTGGAATCCAGCTCCATCAGGCAGAGCCAGGCCAGGGGAATTGGAGGCGAGAAATCGCCCCAGCCCGCATGATTGGTGTGTGGGAGTGCCTTGTCGGCTGGGTCCCAACAGCGAACCCGATTCTGTGTGCTGGGGCTTGAAGCAAAAGCAGAGGGGAAGGAGGGTGGGTGGAAAAGACAGAGAGTTTATGAAGACAGTAGAGATTTCACAGTTGCCTAGGGGCTACTCCATGGCCTAAAGAAGAGATAGGGTTGCGGAAGGGATGGACGAGACTCGGAGAGCACGTGACCTTGAACTGGCCTCTTGCCTTTCAGTGCCTTGGTTATTTTGAATGTATGTAGAAATGTTCTTCAAAGCAATGCAAAGGCATTTAGTTCTAATCTGTCTTGTATCTCAAATAATCGCTGAATGGGAGCATTTTCTTCCGATGACCCCACAGATGTCCCCACTAAGACGATATGAAGTGTTACATCTTATTAAAAAACTGAGAAGTCCCTAAGCAATGTACTTCTTTGGAAAACTAGGACAAGAACCAGATTCTCTAATGTGTTCCCTGGATCTTAAGCAATTCTTGATCCTCACTCAATTTAACAGGTGCACTTTTTTTTAAAAAAAGAGAGATTTTGGAGCTACAGAGTTTTATCAATATTCTGTATTATCATGCTGTATTATCATTATGATCCCTCTGCAAGTACAATGTGAGGTCATATATCAGTGGACCCTCTGCTGAGATAGCTTCTCAAGAAAAATGTCCACCTCATTCTATATCCATTCTTCAGCAAACCCCATTTGAAGTTTATTCGTAAGAATTGGGAGCCAAAGAAATGGCCCCCAGTTGTGTACAACCCCTCAAGCTAAAAACTCTTTTAGTCACTTAGTAACTTCATAAACTGGGCTTCTGTCTTTGGAATGTTGCGTGTCTCTCTGCACCCTCACTGGTGAAAGCTCCTACAACCGCACCCTGGACGGAGCTCCCGTCTTCCTGACTTCTGTATGGTTTTACTCCTCTCCCTCACCTCCTCGTTTTTAGAAAGTTTGGAATGTAAGGGCTGATTCTTTGCCCTTGAATTGTTCAAACACTATTGAACGACAGCAGTGGCTCCCCCAAGTGTGGTTCCCAGACCAGCGGCATCAGAATCACCCAGGAGCCTGTTAAAGATGCCAAGTCTTGGATCCCACTCCATACCTACTGCTTCCCAGGCATAGCTCAGCTGCCTGTAATGTGGAAGACCTGGGTTCTATCCTTGGGTCAGGAAGATCCCCTGGAGAAGGGATAGGCCACCTACTCCAGTGTTATTGGGCTTCCCTGGTAGCTCAGAGAGTAAAATTCTGCCTGCAATGTGAGAGACCTGGGTTGGGAAGATCGCCTGGAGAAGGGAAAGGTTACCCACTCCAGGATTCTGGCCTGGAGAATTCCATGGACTGTATAGTCCATGGGGTCACAAAGAGTCAGACAAGACTGAGCAACTTTCACTTTCTTTCACTTCCAGACCTACTGAGTCAGGCACTCCTGGCGGGGGGGCCGGCATTCTGTGTCTTTGCACAGTCCCCTCCAGGGGACTTCGTTATGCCAAATTCGAAGCTTAAGGTTTTTAAAAGTGCTCTTTCCTTAACACAGAACTCAGATCTCCCTACAGACTGGACTCTGGTCGCCTACAGCGCTATCTCTTCTAAAAGAGACCCCTCCACAAACAACCATCTCTCAATCACTGCCTTGTGTCCTTCATCGGCAAAATAGAAATATTTAGTAAAAGTAGCTTGTTACAGTGCTGAGAACACTTATGTAGTAAGAGTAGCAGTGGTGATGGTTTTATCCCCTCCACCCTTATTGAGCAAAAGGCCTTCACTGAGCGGTGTGGGGAATCAAAAACAAAGCTGTCAGGTCCTGGACCTTTTTGTGAGGAAATGTGTGCATTACCCGGGGAATCCAACAGCAGGGTGAGATGTGATGCACACCCAATGACAGGTGCAACAATAGAAACAAAGAAGAAGAAGAGGGGAAACTGGGAGAAAACTTAGTGGAGCAAGTATCTTTTGAACTGAGATTTGAGAGAAACTTTAACTAGTAAAGATAAGCAAAAGGAAAAGAACATTCCAGGTAGAAGCTGAGATGCAGAAACATGGGAAAGATAAGATGTCAGTGGCCAGGTGTGGACCACAGTGCCTGCTCCCCTTTCTACTACTAATATGTTCACTCTTCACATGGTAGAAAGAGGTCACCCATTTGTCGTCATGTCGGCAAGAAATTCTTCCTTAAATCCAAACTAAATAATTTTCCTTGGACGGCTGTCAAATGAGTCCTTTCCAGTATTAAATGATTTCATTACTTTAGTATCTACTTCTCTCTTTCTTATTTATTATTAGGTCCCTGTTTTTCAAAATCTTCTGCCCACTTGCAGCAGAATCAATTGAGAACGGTTACAAAAATGCAGATTCCTGAGCCCGGGCTCCCTGGCTTCTCTCAGGAGCTTTGGAGGGCAAGACAGAAGAATCTGCATTTTTAACAAGCTCCCTTATGATTCTAATGTTCTCTCAAGTTTGAAAGCAGCTCTCCTAGAGCTGTTTTTCCCAAATTTGCAGAGCCTAGAAATCCCCTAGAAGAACCTTGTTTAAAATGTGGATGCCAGGCCAGTCCCATGGAGATTCTGATTCTGTGGCTCTGGGATGTTGGGAACAGGGGTTTTAATAGGTGCCTGTATGGCTCTAGGCTCAGATGAGGTTGGGATATATAGCACATGAAATGAATGTGTGCTTTGGGTCAAAGAGGTCCCTCAAATCCTAGGTTAGTTATTTATCAGCTGTGTGATGTGGGTGTTTCCTAACCACTCCTTGCCTCCAGGTTATCTAACCTGCTGGAGTGAGTTTCATCCTGTGTAATGAAAGGTACTTCACAGAATGGCTGGAAGCATAAAGAAGTAAGTGACTTAGTATCATGCTGGCTCTCTCTCCTCATCCCC
Source organism: Cervus elaphus (assembly GCF_910594005.1). Classification (NCBI taxonomy): domain Eukaryota; kingdom Metazoa; phylum Chordata; class Mammalia; order Artiodactyla; family Cervidae; genus Cervus; species Cervus elaphus. The sequence continues at coordinate 24,979,591 of NC_057821.1, forward strand.
TTGCCCCAGCCTCCCCTGAAGTACCAGTTCAGCACTCCAGCTCTGATGAGAAACAGGGTAAGCACAGCAGTGATGGTGAAATGCCACCAAGAGAAGTGGCAGGGTGCCTGCAGGGAGAGAAGATGGGTTTGGGAGCTGCCCTTGCTCTTGGCTGGCCCTGGGAAGTTAAAATCGGGCTCATGCCCACGATGGAATCAACATTCAGGACTGGCCAGTCCTCTAAAAATAGCAAGATGTCTGGCTGAGCCTTTGGAAAAAGAAGGTTCTGTCTCCACACATTAACCTAGGCTTGCCTTAAAAGGAGGGGCCACTGCTTTATTTCCTACCCCCTCAGCCAGATGATGGTAAGCCCCAAATAATTTGGCTTGCTCCTCGGTGAACTCCGGAATAGCTTCTGTTTCATGGCAGCCACCAGCACACCGGCAGTGATTCTGGTACAGAAGGTCACAAGAGCTCAGACTCCCGGGTAGATGCGTCTGTGTGGATTGTTCCTCCTGCAGACGCCAGAAGGATCCTAATCCCCATAAAAGCATCAGCTTTCAGGTTCTATTGTAAGAAACTGTTATCAGGCCTTTCTATGGGGCAGAGAAGGGAGAGGGAAAACTAAGATGCTTCTACTCGAAATTCAGAGAGTGAGATGGGGGTGATTTTCCAGCAGTCTTGCTTTCTCTTCATCCAGCAAAGGGCTAACTAGGTAGGGTCAGCTCTGTCATCAGAGGGCAAGGCCTTAAGATGGATAAGGGGACAGTCTGAGTATCTCACCATTCATGTCTTTTCCTCAAAGTCCTGAAAACGAGACTGGAGCTCTGGATATTCAGAACCTCTATTGACTCTTGTCAGATATGATACTGATGAATCCCCTTCCTTAACAAATCTTTTTCAGACATATGAAATTATTACAAATGGGATTTTTTAAAATAAGGGAAACCAAAATTGTGAAAGATCCATTTTTTGAAAATATTTAAGCTTTCCCAAATATCTTAGAACCACCCCTTGGACAACTGTCACGTGAATGAAACTCTTTAAAATGGGTCAAACATAAGGACTTCCATGGAGTGGGTAGTCTCTGTTGCCATATGAATATTAATTAATAAAGAATATATTGAATAGTAGTAACAAGAGTGATAGAGACCATTTATTAGACTTCTAATACTGGGTTCATGGCACTGTTCAGTTCAGTTTAGATCAGTCACTCAGTCGTGTCCGACTCTTTGCGACCCCATGAATCGCAGCATGCCAGGCCTCCCTGTCCATCTGGGAGTAAACTCCCAGAGTTTACTCAAACTCATGCCCATCGAGTCAGTGATGCCATCCAGCCATCTCATTCTCTGTCATCCCCTTCTCCTCCTGCCCCCAGTCCCTCCCAGCATCAGGGTCTTTTCCAATGAGTCAACTCTTCACATGAGGTGGCCAAAGTATTGGAGTTTCGGCTTCAGCATCAGTCCTTCCAATGAACACCCAGGACTGATCGATCTCCTTTAGGATGGACTGGTTGGATATTTCACTGAAGCCTCCTGTTGAATCAGGAGCATTACAATCACTTTACAGATGAGGAAACAGGTTCAGAGAGGTTAAGTAGCTTGCTCAGAATCACAGAGCCATAATGCACAGATGCCCAAGCCAGGTTCTTCCTGCCTATAACCCTCTGCCATCAGTAATCTTGAAGATTCCATTGTCTACCTTTCAGACCTCTGCTTGTCTTAGCTCACCCTTGATTTTGCCCAAATGCAAGAGTCTTTCTGAGGCATTCATAGGAAACCACCATCTCTCCTTCTCATGTTGTTTCTGAAACACTCATATTCAAATACTGCCCTGATTGGTGAAAGAAATAGGAAAGAATTCTAATTTTTGCTTATGCTTTTCCTGCTACCTTGACTGTTACTTAATTTCTGAATGCTTTTAAATGGAGTTTCTCAAGAAAGAGGGAAATTTAAGTCTTGTGATCAACTGACTACAGGGCAGAAGGAGGGGAAAATAAATCTTGTTTTCAATAACATGTTGAGTGACATTTTATACGGCCATCGGCCTGCTCTAAGAAACTCAAGACCCTCCACATGTGTTATCTCATTAATCTTTAACCCACTCTGTGGTGGGCAGATGGGGTTATACAACTATTACAGGAATGAAAGAGAAACGGTAGTGATGTCACCAACATCATAAAGCACACTTATGGCCATGTGACACAACATCCCTCCCCATCTTTCCTACTAACACCACTAGCCAAAGCCAGAAGATTTGGGCAGGTAAGAAGCTAAAAAAATAATCTGGGAAAAAGACCTAAAGCCAATTGCTGTATCAATGTCCCTTGCCCTGTGCACTCAGAAACATGTTTTTATAGTCCTAGCCTAGATTTTTTTTTTCCTCCCATTTATGCCTGGTCTGAAAGATTCTGATTTTATTGCAGTTCTTTGCTTTGTTTGGTTTTTCCAGCCTACCTTTCCCTTCATTTCCACATCTGTTCCATGAACTTCCATGAATTTCCTTCCTGACATTTTAAGTTAGATGACGTGGAAAAGTAAGATGAGACTCAATCAAGTATTTGGTTATTCAAAGTTTATTGTTGATTTTTTCTGAAATTTTGAAAGGAACTTTTAAATAATCTTTTGACTATATGAGATTGGGCTTGACCAAAAGACAAAATAATTCACATCCAAATGCTAGAGACAGTCTCATCCCGGGGATGGTTAGCATGGTCTTGGTTTTCTGGCATCATTTCTTGGGAAATTGATTTTTTTTTTTTTTTTGTATCCTTACATGAATTAATCACCTTCTGGCCCTCAGCTGGTTTATGAAGGACAGGTCCCTTAAAACTGGCTCTTTCTAGTTCTCAGGACCAAAAAACTCAGTCTCTCTCACTTATGCAAATCCTTATTCCTGAAAAGCACGTGCCATGCATGTGCATTTCAGATCTAGATGTGAAGGATTTAACCAATTAAAATGAACCTGTATTCAACTCTGAGTTCTCCGGTTCAGTGGAAGAGATGAGACATTTTGATCTTCTCAAAGGCACAGGTACATCTTCTAATTGGTCCCTCTGTCTCTCCTCCCCACCAGCCCTTGTTTTAATTGACCACAGCCCCCAAACCTGGGGGAGAAAGAACAGTCCCACATTCTCACTCACACTAAGTTTGTACTTGATTATGGGGGACAACTTTGCTTTCACAGCAGAAGCTGATGCATAAGCTCTTGGATTGGATTAAATGAGTTATTGGATAATTCCTGAGATCAGCCATAACGATGTTGACTGGGGAGTCATTTTCCTGAGAAAAAGTATGGTACATAAGCCACCACCTCAAGGGTACAGCTCACAGAGTATAAAACCTCTAGACATTTTCTTCCCTTGCTTCCCGTGGAATTCCCAACTTCCAAGTCTATCTCCATGTGGATCCAAGACTGTCCTTCCAACCTGATTCACTTTTTTAAGGACTTATATTTACATATGTGTGAACAGATTCATTTCTACAAACCCGATCTGTAAAACCAGATGAAGGTAACAGCTGTTTCATAGAGTAGGGAGGATTCAAGGAACTTGTCAGAGCACCAAAAACCATCTCTGTCATAGAGAATACGCTTGAAAACATTTTTGTTCTTATTTGTGTTACTTTTACTAGACTTCATTGATTGCCCTTGTCAACACTGTGAGGCCCAAACCGTCTTTGGGGCACAATTCTTCCCTCCGCATCCTCTCTGTTTCCTGGCAGAGTGTTAGATCCTCTGAAGCTGAAAAACCCCATCACCTTTCAGCCGGGGTGGCCTGTCCAGACTGTGGGTGACTCCCCAGCTGCCAGCAGCTCTCACTTTTCTGCAGATTGGGCCTCACAGATCGTAGGGCAGGTGATGAGCGAGGGGGAGCAGAAGCTGAACAGAAAGATTCCTCCAACAATGAACAATGGTGCTCGGAATGCTGCGTGGCAGCTGCGGCCCATCAACTGCACCCACGACAGACATGCAGTAGGAAGCGCAGGAAGGCCTGCTATGGTCCAAGCAGGGGTCCTTCACTGCGCATGTGCGGAATAGCATCTCTGTAGGATGCTCTCTGTCGCCGACTCTCTCTCTCTCCCTCTCCCTCTCTTTCTCTTTCTCTCTAATTTTCCTTCATGGGATTCCAAACGTCAAAACAGAATCATATTGACCTGTATAAAACCAAGGCAAATTAGTGAATAGTAATAATAAAAGTTTCGATACATTAAAACTCAATGAAAATAAGCCAGAGAAACTTGGGTGCCATTTTTTTCCTGAGCAAACAGTAGAGCAAGGGCTGGAAACCCCCCACCCCACCCCAAAGCACCCCTATGCCTCACAACAGATGTGTTGCAGGATGGTTTGAGGGGAATGCTGGGGTGATGGTGTGAGATCCGGGGAGCCCTGCCCTCCAAGCTTCCCCACCTAGAGGGGGAGGAGAGTGGGAGGGGCCCCCATCTGAGATGTGGGGCTGCATCCGGACGATGAAGGAAGCAGGCAGGGGCCAAGACTGCTTCCCAAGGCCACATGCTTCTTTATATCCCCATACGGATTACTTTGCTATGGAATGTAAGGAAGTGTGTGGTTTCGGCGAGCGCCTCTCCTCGGCCCCACGGTCCCACCCAGAGCACCTGGTCCCCTCTTCCCCATCCTGGCCTTGCGCCCACAGGTATCCTCACCGAGAAAGGGAGAGCCTCCAAATCTTGCCTGGAGTTCTCCCCACATCCCTTCTCTTCCTCCTGAGATTTCATCCTCCACCCTAGGATCAGGCACACTGATTGTGGTCCCCAAGTGCCCTCCGTGGCCGTCCCCCAACACTTGGCTCCTCTTTCAAGGACAGTACACATGACCTGCAGTTTTGTCACAAGGTCAGCCCTCACCATCCAAGCTCCTTCCTCCTGTCCTTTTGCTCCTGAAAGATGTTTCTACCAACCAAACTGATCCGGAAAGCCTTCATGCTTGGCTGAATCACTTTCCTTCATCATCACTGGTGTCTAGGGCAGTTCTTGCATCTCCAAGGGTTCTCATTGCAGATGGGTAGGAGCTGTGAGGCTCAGGGAATCCAGCCTTATCACACAGCCAGTCCCCTGACCCCTGCTATCTTTTCCTCTTTGTATCACAACCCGTCACCAAGCAGTACTGAAGGAGGTTGTCCGTGGAAGAGGTTTCAGGTGCTAGAATAGCGATTCACCCATCCAGTTGGCTTAGTTCTTTTCTTTCCTCTTCCCTGAACCCCTTTGTTCCCAGCTCTGACCCGAAAGGGCCTGAATCCACACCAGGAAGGAGCTGGAAGTAGAGAGGAAAGCCTCAATTATGAGGAAAAACTGTGGTCCCCCAAGGCTCAGCCATCAGCTAACCCCAGCTCTGAGAAGGGTCTCCCTCCCTCACTGACGCCCAGCCCCAGGGGGGGCTTCCTGCAACCCACGGCTCTGCTTCCTTCTTGTTAGGTGAGTGTGTGACAGGAGGGCTGGGACCACACTAAACTTCTACAAGTTCTCAAGCAAAACAACCAAAGGAGACACCACAAGACTGGGTGGATGTGTGCTGAGATACACAGGAAGGGGCTGTTAACTGGACCTGAGAAGCCCCAGAATGAGGACTTGGGATAAGGAGGGAGGGAGAGGACGAAGGGAGGGGCCGCCATGTTTACACAGCCGATGGCAGGTGAAGGCTGAGTGGTCAGCCCTGAAGGCTGCCATCCCCGTTGGGCGGCAGCGCCCAGACCACAAGGGGCCGGACCCCTCCCCGGACTGCAGCAACCCAGGTGACATCACCTGCCTGCCTCTTCCAGACACCAGATGTCCTTCAAGGGCAGCCAAACCAGACTCCTTGAAAACTGGGGGAAACTTAGAAGAATGTGGGGGAATTACTACAGATGGGGCAGCTACAGGATGGAACAGAGAAACTTACAGTTTTAGATCAGCAGTTCTCAACTGGAGGTGACTTAGCCCCCACCCGGGGCACATTTGGCAATGTCTGGGGACATTCCTGGTTGTAACGAGGCAGTTCTACTGGTATCAAGTGGGCACAGATCAGAGAAGCTGCCAAACACCCTACGATGCCCAGGACAGCGCCCACAACAGAGACTTAGCTAAAAGTCAATATGCCGAGGTTGAAGAACCCTTCCTTTATATCATGGTGCTTGGACTGAAGTTGCTGACATGGGTATATGATGGTACATTATCTCTCAAAGAAAATTATTGCCCTTCTTTTACAAGCATTGCTTTGTCTTCAAACCTGTAAAATGGGTAGATGACTCCAAGTTGTGCTTCTTTTCAGTAATAGCCCTTCCCTTTTTTAAATCACATTTGCTCCAAAGATAGTTTTCCTTTTCCTACCCTAAGATTGATTTCACGTCATCTGCTCAGAAACTGGAGTTGTAATGTGTGAGTGAGGCAGGACACGAGTGAAGAAGAGGAGAGAGATGATGAAGACCAGTGTTCTGAGTTGAGGAAATGGCAGTACCAGGGGCTTGACTGAAGAGCTGGACAATGCACTTTTTCCACCTGGCTGACCTCCACCCCCATGGCTGCCTGTCTAACCCTTGCTACCTGGAAGGAACCAGAGGATTGCTGGGCTTGGATAGCAGTAGCCGGGGGAAGAGCTAGTGAACCATAAGCTGTGGCTGCAAGACACCTGTGTCAAGGTGGAGCAGAGGGTAAAGATGAGGTGCTCAACTGCAGAGTTGCAGGATGTCAGCCAAAGAGGCGGGGCTTCAGAACAAGAAAGGCTGCGCCAGCATCACTCTGCACCCAGTCACAGTTGACAGGACCCTTGGTCCTCCACCACAACCATCACATCTGCCACTTCTCTGGTGCCTGGTTGAACACTTTGGTTTCTGGGGTGTCTTATTGATCCAAGGCAGTGTTCTCTAGCTGGGACGCCCCTGGCAGAGGTCTGCTTGGCTAGGTAAACCAGCTCTGCCTTAGCCCATCAGTGGTTTCCACAACTTCAGAGACAAAATGAAAATACTTGCAGTCAAGGGAAGGGAAACGTGTGAAGGACAAACTGGCATTGAGAGTGAAACTCTTGACCTCAAAAGCAGTGGGGATTGTCCCTAGGACTTTCCCATGACCCCTGAAAGGGTCCCCTGGACCCCTTTCCTCTGTTTCCACTAAGCCTTACAATAGGTCGGTGTGGTAGGTATGCTCCCCCAACTGCACAGAGGCATAAATTGAGGTTTAACTTCTAAAAAGCAAGAGAGCCAGGAGGCATCCATGGGATCTGATCCCAGGTAAGTGTGACTCCAAGGCCACAGGCTTTCTGCTTCATTGCACTCCCTTCATCAAGGAGAGTAAATAAAGGGCTGGCAAAGCCCACCCTCAAGAGCAATTTCCCAGCACCATTCAAAATATCCTTGCTTCTTATCTCTTCCCTCATCTGCTCAAATGCATGATGAAGATAGCCAGGCCACCTTCCTGTGGAAGATACCCTCTTTAATCAGCTCCTTGACCCCTTGGCCACACTTTCCCAGACATACAGAGAAACCAAAGGGTACCTCTGCTCACCTAGTAGTTCTCAGACTTTAGCTGCATCAGATTCACCTGAAGAGCAGTTTTTAGCAGATCTCTGGGCCCACCGTCAGGTGTTTGGAACTGGTCAATGTTGCTTTTCCTTTGTAAGGTCAACCTACAGGTTCCTACACACTGGAGCCCAGACTTCTCCTTTAAAAAATATAAGAATCAAAGATTTCCCAACCTCCCTGTGGCAACCATTTAATCAATTCTGACCATTTGTCGAAACCAAACAACCTCACTCTCTATCACCTGGAGAATGACTAACAAAACTGACATATACTCATATAGTAGAAAACTATAAAAATAATAAAAATTAATAAATGACAGATGCCACAAAATATGGATAAATTTTACAAATACCATTTTAGGTGAAAATACCATCACAGTAGAATACCTCCTGTATGATACTATTATGTTAAAAAAGACAAGCAATATATTATTTAGGAATACGTGCAAAAATGGTAAAAACTGTAAAGAAGAACATTTAAATTGTAAGAAAAGCAGAGCTCAGGATAATTCTTCCCTGTGAGGGGAAACTAAAGAGATAAATTGGGAAAAGCATTCAGAAATCTTCCACAGTATTGATTTCACCAGTTCTTTTTCTAAGGTAAACAGTTGTTTGTTTGGGGTATTGATTTAATCATTGTGTGTCATAATTTACACACATGTTACATTTATTCTTTCATAAATATACTGCTTTTGAATTAAAATTATAAACTTTATTTTAAAAACTATGATATAAGATATTCAAAAACTTACTGCAGAATGTTTGTTTTGGAAAATCAGAGGAGGGAAAAATGTGGGATATTTTTATTTTCCAAATTCTACAATTCTACATCATATTAGTTCCTCACAATTTCATATTTGAAAAAAGAATAAGGATAAAAGAAATAATCTTGTGCAATGCAAAATACAAATTACTTATGGTTTTCATAAACCCAATGAGAGAACATTCTGGGCAAGGCAAGCTCCCAGGATCTGATTCATGCTAATGCCAGCTCCTTCTGTGTTGCAGGCTTGAACCAGGGATGCTCGGGACACACCAAGAATCCTCGCCCTAGAGGCTGCAGTCACCTCCCCCAGGAGCTGCCCCCTGCTCTGGCTGGTCAAACGGAACCAAGTCCGTCTTCCTGAGAGGTTTGGTCCCCTTCAACCAGCTACAGCAGGGCTGGCAAAGCCCAGTCCTTGGAGAAACAGAAGAAATTCGCCTTCTGTAGCTGAAAGTACCTACTACCGTTTCTCTTAAGAAAATGACTGATTTTGTTATCACACTCTCATGCTCCCAGGAAGGGAGAAAAGGGGAGCCCTGGCTTCAAAAGTGAGCCAGAGTTCTACTTTCCACACACAGATTTCTGTGCCTGCACCCACAGCTAGACCCACTCACGTGCTCTTGACACACAGTAAGAATTTTAGGATGCGCTCTGCTTCAGCCCTGGACCACCCAGGGGAGAGCATGACCCTTAGAAGATGGGGCTCCGGCTCAAAGGGGCTAAGAGTCTAAGTAAAGAAATCGGACCTACGAAAATAGCACAATGCAATGGAATTGCAAGTCACAGCATGACTGGTTCCAAAACGTAATTCTTTTTCTTTTATTTATTTATTTTTTATTGAAGGATAATTGCTTTACAGAATTTTGACTTTTTTCTGTCAAACCAAAACATAATTCTTTTACACAGCCCATCATAGAAGCCTGGCACGCTGTCTACTAACAAGTCCACCCAAAGAGAGCTACTCACTAAGAAATATATGTGTGACTCAGTTTCCCATCTATAAAATGGGAATAACAACAACCATTGTACCTAGCACATATGGTTTTATGAGGAAGGGAATGAGAATACATGTAAGGGAGTTGGAAAGCCCGCAATAATTTTTACCTGCTATTAAAGAAGGGATCCTGACCTGCCTTCCAATTTCTTTTTCAAAATTTCTATCTTTGGGTCTTCTTTGGCAGTCCAGTGGTTAAGACTTCGTACTTCCAATGCAGGGGACGTGGATTTGATCCCTGGTCAGGGAACTAAGATCCCACATGCTGCATGGCGTAGCCAAAAAAAGTCTATCTTTAACAGTGTTCCTTGGGGTATGCCCAGTACTTTAGCTAGGCTTATATCTGCTGATGGAATTACAGAAGCCTGTGTTCACATGCTGTCCTCTGACACCAGTGTGTTCTCACGATGCCCGGGGCCACCAAGTCTCCACACGGGGAAGCTTATTTGGTGAATTATGTGTATGTGCCTGGGGGCTCAGGGCGACCAGGTTTGAATCCTGCCCCTCCTGTTCACTAGTCCTGGTGTTGCCTCCCTGAGCCTCAGTTAACCTTGTATAAACCTTAGTTTCCTCTTCTGTAAAATGGGGACAATAATACTTAAAGTCAATTTGAGGATTTTAAAAGGTAATGCTTAGCAAGAGCGACATACAAGCCCCCAACCAATGGCAGCTGGTGGTGTATGGCTGTTATACATACAACAGCTCAAAGACAATGTTGTGTTCACGGGCACTCATAACTGGAAGGCAAAGACCAGATCTTTTTAATTAAAACAGAACTCAAAAAAAAAAAAAATCAGTGAAACCTCATTACAGAGTAATTTTATATTCTAACTATTCTACTATCATGTAGCATGCCTTCATTCTGGTATGTGTTACTAGTATGTAATAAGTTTTACAAAAAAAATCAATGGTTCATACATGAGATTGACCATCTTACCTTAAAGAAATATCCTGCCTGGAAAACTCATTTGAGAACACTGCCAAAATGCCAGTCTGCAACCACATCTGTAATCAGTTTGTCCTTCTGAGTATAGGAAGGCCATAGCGTATGGAGTTTAGACACAGGCGCCAGAATGAGACTGCCTGGCAGATCCCAGCATCCTTGCCCCTCACCAACTGTGCCACTTTGGGCAAATTGTTTGACCTCTCTAGGCCTAGATTCCCTCATGTGTAGAATGGAAATATTAATGATGTGTCTACCTCACAAGGTTTTCATGAAAACAAAATGAAAATGTAAAGGTATAAAACTAGTGCTGGGCGCAGAACAAACTTTTAAGTCTTTGACAATGTATCTGAAATGTTCCTGAAACTAAGCTGATGTTCAATAAAAATTTATTTAATAAGTGATCACCTTGATTTTTCATTCTAAACGCAAAGTATGAGATCATGTGATCTCTGGTTTGACTATTTCTGCTTATCTCTTTAAATGCAGTACACTGGTACAATCCCAGAATAGGGGTAGGATGCTGGCCAGCTGGCTCTGCCTCCAGGCTCTTGCCTTCCACAAGAGCTAGATGTTCATCTCCTTCAGGAGAGACAGCAGGATCCCGAGGCACAGTGACAGAGCACTCAAACTCACAGAGGTTTAAACCATGTGAGAACAAACATGATTGGGTTCACCTTACAAGGAGGGAACTTTCCACCCAGACAGGCAGAGATCATTTGGGTAAAAGTTAGATGGACAATGTCAGGTGTGGACAAGAACACTAGCAGATTTGGGATTTTATGGCTAAAATACCTGATGAAACAGGACAGTATGTAAAGAATATCTTGGTCTATGTTGGGAAGAAGGCAACCCACACATGGATTGGCTTGAAAGACACTTACTTCCTCCCACCTGCTGGGTGATTATAAAAGCATCTCCCTGCCCTTGGCAGGTCACAGGGCGTCCAACACTACTCAGAGGACAGGAGGCAAACATTACCGTCTAAATCCACTCACCCTTGCCTTTGGTGAAGCTGAATCTGGCCTCTGCACCCCAATACTGAATTAAATCTCAGGGTCTTGCATAAAGTAGAAAAGAATAGCTTTATTGCTTTGCCAGGCAAAGGGGGCCATAGCAGCCTAATGTCCTCAGAACTGTGTGTCCCCACCTGGAGTGGGTAGCGTGGAGTTCTATAGTAATGTTTCAAAGAGGGCTTGATCAGCTCATGAGCATTTTTCTGACTGGTAGGAGGTGAGGTAAATGGGGGTCAGCATCATCAACCTTCCGGTTTCAACAGGTCTGGGGTCTATGTGCCTATAGGAGCATGCATTTAACTTCTCCCACCTAGTAGGGTTTCAGTATCTGCAAAACAGCTCAAAGATACTGTTACGTATGTCCCTCGAGAGCTAGGGCTATACATAACCATATATACACAGGTGGCGCCAGGTAAAAACCTGCATGCCAATGCAGGAGCCACAGGAGACATGCGTTCAGCCTCTGGGTCAGGAAGATGCCCTGGAGGAGGAAATGGTAACCCATTCAGTATTCTTGCCTGGAAAATCCCATGGACGTAGAGGCCTGTTGGGCTACAGTCCCTGGGGTCACAAAGAATCAGACACAACTGAGCCCTCACACACACACATATCCCTTGAGGAACCAGAGCTTTACTCCAAGGTTGCACTGTCGTTTCTTGACTGCTCCTCCTCTGTATCCCCTCCCTTCCCTAATTGGCGACTGTTAGAACCTGTTCTGCTGGAACTCAGGGAAGATCATGGAGGGAGCATGAAGGAAGGCTGTTACCCGTAATCAAGAAATGGTCAAGGGGGAAGACACAGAAAGGCGTTTGTGCCCTGGAGCCCCACAGGGTTCTGCTCCATTTCACTGGCCACTGCATCTTTCTGGAAGCATCTCTAGCCACAGGCTAGAGCATCCAAATTCAACATACCACCCTGTCTCAACCCCTGAAAATATGAGTGAAATTTACATTTCTGTCTGATTTTCATAAAACCAGAAGAAGAATAAAAGTATCCGTGCTTCCACCAGCCACCAAAAACGAAAGGCAGAACCCTTCAGAAAGCATTTTTTCTGGTAACTATGAATGGTCTTGACATCTTTGTCCAAAAGTCCCACAAGCCCAGACTGTGCGTTAGTCAGGAGTCAAGCTCAGTCAGAGCCGGGCATCGTGCCTGAAGGCTGGGCTTGCTCATCCTGCCATGGTCGCTTTTCAGGGCAAAATCTAGGTTAAGCCACCCACCGGGGCATGTGGTTTTGCTCTGGCTTCTGTGTCCTTTCGTGTGTGTTCCTGTATAGTCATCATACCTGTGCCAGGAAGAGACAGCATATGACAACGTCACAGTGGTCAAAATTGACAGCTCTGGGTCACCTTCAAAGTGTCCCCCACCCCCACATCCCGCAAGCAGTATCTCTAAGAGGGAGACAGCGAGCAGAAAGTGCTGAATGTGCTCTTCCCCAGGAGGAGATGATGGGAAATGGTGCCAGGGCCATCTATCGCACAGGAGTTCGGAACATAAAAATCCCGTGTGATGAAACTCTTGTTGATGATAGTCCCAGAGCTGTAAGACTTTGGCCAACGGGCAGACACTACATTGCTGTGTAGAGTGAATAATGGTGTGTACTCACTGAAAGTGAAAGTCACTCAGTCATGGCTGACTCTTTGTGACCCCATGGGCTAGGGCCTGCCAGGCTCCTCTGTCCATGGAATTCTCCAGGCAAGAATACTGGAGTCAGTAGCTGTTCCCTTCTCCAGGGCATCCTCCCAAACCAGGGATTGAACCCTGGTCTCCTGCATTGCAGGCAGATTCTTCACCGTCTGAGCCTCCAGGGAATCCCAATACTCACTAAAGTATAGTTTATCCTCACATGTCTACGTAAGATGCTATTACTTTCTCTGCTCTGAATCCTCCCTTTCTGTTAATAGCGGTCTCTCTTCTTTGTCTGTTCTTCTTAAAATTCCTCCTCCTCTTCACTCACCAGGTTTCTATGAGAGCCTTTCCTGACCACACAGTGCTATCAGATCTGAGCAGTCCTAGTGTGCCCTTTTGTGGGACTTTGGATTTGAGGTCCATAAAAATCAGAGATATGCTTCTTTGGAGAGTTCAGATGGAAAGATGTGAAATTCCACAACAGGTCCCAATATTTTCTGCCAGTGTTCAGTAAGAGAGAACAGTGAACTGATTACATAAAAAGCAACCAAAGAGAGAAGAGATAGAGAGTCCTGGAAGCATTTAAGTCCTGCATCTACTTAATCCCAAGGCCCCATTCCTATAAATTGTATCCCTTTTTCCTGAAGACACACAACACTGAAATTCTGTCACTTGGAAACAAAGGGATCCCAATTCACACAGCATCAAATGAATACCCCTTGACTTAGGAGTTTATTCTAAAGCTATATTCTTAAGTGACAAAAGCAAAATGACATGATTCATTTTTGTTTGAAAAAATATGTCTATGTACATGTTGAGAAAATATGAAAGAATCTATAACAATGTGTGTTATGTTGCTTCAGGTCAGTTCAGTCGCTCAGTCATGTCCGACTCTTTGTGACCCCATAGACTGCAGCATGCCAGGCCTCCCTGTCCATCACCAACACCCAGAGCTCACTCAAACTTATGTCTATTGAGTCGGTGATGCCATCCAACCATCTCATCCTCTGTCGTCTCCTTTTCCTCCAACCTTCAATCTTTCCCAACTTCAGGGTCTTTTCCAATGAGTCAGTTCTTCCCATCAGGTGGTCAAAGTATTGGAGTTTCACCTGCAGCATCATCAGTCCTTCCAATGAATATTCAGGACTGATTTCCTTTAGGATTGACTGGTTGGATCTCCTTGCTTCAGTAATGTCCAACTCTTTGCGACCCAGTGGACAGTACCCACCAGGCTCTTTTGTCATGGGATTCTCCAGGTATGAATACTGGAGTGGGTTGCCATGCCCTTCTCCAGGGGATTTTTCCGACCCAGGGATCAAACCTGCATCTCTTATGTCTCCTGCATTGGCAGGCAGGTTCTTTACCTCTAACACTACCTGGGAAGCTTATAACAATGGTCTGTCATAAATATTTCTAGATGGTGAAGCTTGGGAGCAGTTCTCTGAATTTACTAAATTTTGCCCAGTGGGTAGGTATTACTTATACAACAAAAAATAAGCAGCAGAGTTTTTTAAAATATTTTTTTAATTTTTATTTTTCTCAAAGCTGCATATACACAAAGTTCACATTTTTAAAGCTTTTAATGAAAATAGTATTCCTCTGCCCCAACCCCTATTTCTACTCCCCAGTGGTATCCACATTCAAAACAGTAGAAATATTGAAGAGAGAGCATAGGTCATGATTGGAAATGCAGTTTGGGGTCTTCTGTAAGTAAAATCATCTAAATATGACCTTGACTTGGGTAAAAGGCTGATAGCTCTTTGACAGAAGCGGTGGGGGGCTGAATTTGAACACTGACTCTACCCCCATAGAGTGACCCTCTGATTCCCTGCCCAAGACCCAGTGTGGACCCTGCCCTGACCATCCTCTGTCCAAGGAAAGAAGCTTCATACATATCCTTGACAGAATCTTGCTACCGAAAACTCTCCCTCATTCTCCCCATGAATTCCTCTAATGCTATGAAAACCCATTTCCTCTTGAGTTTTTTCTCTGGGAAAAAAACAACAATAGCTGCATTTTCAGCCACACCCCCCACCACCACCCGCCCCCCACCCCGACAGTTTTCAGTTCTTTCTTCACAGAAGGTTAAGTGGGTCTCATCTATTTATAGAATTTTCCACTGAAACGTCAGGAATTCTTGTTCTTGGAATAGAAACATGTGAACTCTGATGATTCCGAATTCCTGCTCCTAGGTGTACAGCCTAAAGCTCTGCCCATTCAGTCTGTAAAAGAGTAGGCACGAGGATATTCACTGCCCCCTCGCTTGGGGTAGAGACAGAGGCAGCGGCTGCCTCCATCACAGAGGGAGGGGCTGGGTGAAGTGGGCACCTCGAGGTAAGAAGCAATGGACAACATGTGCTCCAAACAGTTTGGATGCCCTCTAACAGCGTCTGGAGAGAGCTGAATGAAAACAAAATGTGATCTGTAACACAATACCTTTTGAGTAAGTTAATACATGTGCACAAAACAATATCCAGTCTAGAAGATCACAGACAAGCAAAAAGGTACACAGTAAACTCATTTTAATGTTGCCAGAGATGGGGGCAGCGTAGGAGGAGACGAGAAGGGAAAGTGGGAATAAAACAAAACAGGGAGGGGGAAAGATCTTAAGCCAACCAGTGACATTTAATAAATCAAGAATCCCATGATCCAAAGAAGGAAAGAGAGAATATATTCATGACGACTCATTAGTACACTCTTGAAAATGAAAATGTCTTACAGTGTTTAGTCTGTAAACCAGCCCCCCATCAGCCCCCCTCCCTTCCTCAGCTTCCACCTCCCCCTACCCTCAGTATCCAAGTGTGGTGGCAGGTGATGGGGAGAGAATCAATTTAACACCCCTTAAAACGCAGCTGTGAAAGTAGGTCACGCAAACCTGAATATTTTAAATACTTGAAACAAGTAAGCACAGTGCATTGGCTGATGGTGAACTGGCTTTCAGGAAACTGAATTTTTAGATAGCCAACATCCAACCATCAGGAAAACCTAGGTTCTGGTTCCCCTTGACCGACTTTTCATAACACAGTGGAACAATGTCATTTTCCTGGCCTCAGTTTTTGTATCTATAAAATGGGGGAAACAAGCAAACTTAAAAAATCAACTTTACAAGTAAGTGAATATTCAGTAGACCTCAGAGCCAGAGAATTAATTTGGGTAGTTTCCAATGTAGCATGCTCCTTTGTGAAAGGACAATAATATTCCTCAACAGTAATATTCCTCAATTACTGGATACCTGCTATGCACTAGGCTCTGAGGTCAGATTGGGCACAGATTTCAATATTTGAAGTAAAATATATTACCCAGAACCAAAACTTTCAAAGATTGTATATCCCATAAGCAACCAAAGTATCGATTAATCAAGACAATACAAGCTCAAGTAAAATGAGATATAAGTATGCTTATAATTATTGATGCATTTTTGGCAGGCAAAAAATTGCTAGAAACATTAAAACTGATAGGTTGCTTTGTTTCTTTTCTGTTTCTGTCGAATTAAACCATGCTCCCCCAAAGAAAGAGCTTTAAAAGTTTTCAAAGGATTTTCCTTTAAATCTGCACCCTATTCTGAATATAAAAGAGGCTTCCTCTTAGGTTCTCGCCGATGGACAAAGAGCTCTGTTATTGCTGTAAGCATATTATAAGTATATATTCTGAATACTCTACAGAAATAACTGTCTTTCACAGTGCTATGGGATTGTCCACAGAGGAATGGATTTCTTTTGCTCCTCTCTTGAAGATCATTGGTGTTTTGGTGACGCTTCCCACCTGCAACTGTCTAGAGATGGTCCTTCCATCAAATATTTCTGGAGTTGCCAGGAGAGTTTGACCCTCTTGTTTCTAAAATTTTTTTAGCCTTTATGCAATTTGTAGAACCCAAAAGTTAATTAGGAGATTGTCATGTAAAAGATGTGAAGGAGTAGGCATGAGAGTCCCAACCCCACTGGCCAAGAACCCCCTTCCCTTTCATCTCTCTCTCTGTGACCCCATCACATGTGGAAACACTAGCATATTGCAAAAAACAGCTTGAAAACTGCTATCCAATCCCATGATTTCATGGAAAACAAAGAGGGACCCAGAGGAGATGAACAGGACCAAGTTCAGATCCTGCTGATGTGAGTCTTTTTTGGTTGGTTTGTGTGTTTGTAGCGTAGTTGGTGTACAATATTATATAAGTTACAGATATTTCTTTTTTTGGAACAAGGAATTGTTACAGGAGGTGGCAGTGGAACTAAAATTCACACTCAAGTGTCCCACATCCAGTTTGTTCTTCCTCTGGTTATCTTAGCTTCAGATTCCACAGTAAAGCAATGGTTAAGATCATGGGTACAACTTTTAACTTATAAACCCCCACTGGAGGAAGTGTTTAAAATTGGGCTTTTTGCACAGGGAACTCTATTTAATACTCTGTAATGACCTATATGGGAAAAGAATCTAAAAAAAAAAGTGGATGTATGTGTATGTATAGCTGATTCACTGCACTATACAGCAGAAAGTAACACAAAATTGTAAATCAACTATACTCCACTAAAAACAGTTTTAATTAAAAAAAAAAAGATCATGGATGCAGGAATCAGAATCTCTTGGATTATGATTCTGGCTCTACCACTTCTCTGTGGTGTAATTTGGGTGAATTACTCAGCCAGTAGTTACCTCAGTGGGTTAAAATGAAGATAATAATGATAGCCACCTCACAGAAGTCTCATAAATATTAAACAAGGTGATTCACATAAAGCACCAAAACCAGGTCCTGGTCTTTGATACACTTTCAGCCAATATTGGTTATTATTAATATAGGCTAAAGAAAGATGAGCTGAGGTTTAGTTTATAATAAATCCTGGCTTTGTCATAAGCACTTAAGTTGATTATTTGCTAACGGCAAACACAGTGAAAACATTCGATCCACTTTGAAAGTGAAAGCGAAGGTCGCTCAGTCATGTCTGACTCGTTGCAACCCCATGGACTATACAGTCCGTGGAATTCTCCAAGCCAGAATACTGGAAGTGGGTGGCCTTTCCCTTCTCCAGGGGATCTTCCCAACCCCAGGATCGAATTCAGGTCTCCCGCATTGCAGGAAGATTCTTTACCAGCTGAATCACAAGGGATACTGGAGTGGGTAGCCTCTCCCTTCTCCAGGGGATCTTCCCGACCCAGGAATCAAACCGGGGTCTCCTGCATTGCAGGCGGATTCTTTGCCAACTGATCTATCAGGGAAGCCCCAATCCACTTTACTGAACATCAAAAAAGAAAATTCCTGTGGACAGTGAAGTTTTCTGCTACTTCTCACGTTTGCCACCAGATGACAGCAGCTGATGGTAGGAAGGACAGTTTACCACTAGTCTAATGCTTCCTGCATCTGAAACAACAAGAAGAGCATCTCTCAACAACTTTTGTTAAGCCCAGACTTTTGTCAAACCCTGGTAAATAGTAGGACAATTTCCTTTTTTCTCTAGAACTTCTCTAAAGTGTTGACAGCAAGGGTTTAAACACAGAAGAACTTACTCTAATAATACACACGCACTTACTCAGCATTTCCAGGGAATAATGCTAATAAATATTTAGAAATTGTAGGATGTACATTGAACCAGGTTTTCACAATGAATAAACTATGTCCAAGCCAACAGAAGCAGTTGTTCACAAATAAGATTCAAAGAATTTGGGGGGAAAAAGCACAGATTTCAGTCCCATTCGATTTTTAGCTAAAGCATTGAAGAGTCAGTGGTAGTGTTCAATGAATCAAGACACTGTTCAGTCCTTCCAGCATAAAATATGCTGCCCATGGCTATTTGCAAACATCAGGAGACTAAAAGAGGATTACTTCAGAGAGTTGGTATAACTACATAAAGAGTAGCCTCTTGAATCTTTGAACCAGAAATGAGGGATTCTAGTCGAACCTGCCAAGGTTCTACTAGAAAGTACTGTTTGTGGGGTACCCACGCCAGATGACCCACTGAGAATCTGAGCTCAGAATCAAGTTGGGTTCAAACCTGGCTCTGACATTTGCTATCTGGCTGTCTTTGTAAAATTTATTTCACTTCCCTAAGGGTTAGTCTGATTTATGAGATGGAAATAATAATACCTTCCTCAAAAACGTATGGTTGAGGCTTATGTGAACTTGGTTGTTTGGTTGCTAAGTTGTGTACAACTCTTTGTGTGACCCCATGAACTGCAGCATGCCAGGTTTCCCTGTCTTTCACTGTCTCCTGGAGTTTGCTTTAATTGGTGAACTTTAATTAGTGCATGTTCAATAAATGCTGCTGCTGCTGCTAAGTCGCTTCAGTCGTGTCCAACTCTGTGCGACCCCATAGATGGCAGCCCACCAGGCTCCCCCGTCCCTGGGATTCTCCAGGCAAGAACACTGGAGTGGGTTGCCAGTTCCTTCTCCAGTGCATAAAAGTGAAAAGTCAAAGTGAAGATGCTCAGTCGTGTCTGACTCTTAGCGACCCCATGGACCGCAGCCTACCAGGCTCTTCCATCCATGGGATTTTCCAGGCAAGAGGACTGGAGTGGGGTGCCATTGCCTTCTCCCAATAAATGCTAACTACTACTAATATTATTTTTATCATTATACTGAATATTATATGCCAGGCTTAGAAGATACAATGGAGAACAAAATAGAAATATACCTTCACAGATCAGATTTAAACAAGCAAATAAACACATACAGAGTATAAGGATTATAAAAGGCAGAGAGAAAGGTGCTATGTGAGCCCATAGGAGGGCACCTAAACCGGTCTGAGAAGTAAGGGAAGGTTTCCCTTGGAGAAGTGAAATCTAAACTAAAGGGTGATATGCATTATCCAGGTGGAGCGTGTGGCGTGTCTGCAGCAGAGAAAATGACACCCGGTGAGCCCTGGCCTTCAGAAATTGCATGAACTTGTGCTTAAAAGTAATAGCAATAGCTAACATTTTCCAAGAGTTTAGTGTGTGCCAAGCACACTTGTAAGTACTTTACATATATAAAGGCATTGTCACTTTATAATAACCCCTATGAAATACTATTGCAATCCCCATTGTACAGATGAGAAGACTAAGGCAAGAAGAGAGTAGGTCATCTGCACAAGGTCACATATCCCATAAGCGGCCTCACCAGGATTTGTCTCCTGAAACTTGACTTTTAAAAAACAACTAGACTTTATTGTCTTGAAAGAACGAACTCTCATGGAGTATTCTCTAACGTAAGTTTGGAGAGATCCCAAAAGACCAACACAAACTAAAAAACAGATTGCCAAGCACATCAAGCAGCACCCAAGAATGAAAATTTTTCTCCCTGAAGTCCTCCGGTCTGATAATGAACCAAGGATTGCCCTGGACACGTATAGGTTACAACCACCCAGAAGGAAATGGCAAGAGTCGTCTATTATCACAAAGGGCCACTCAAGGAGATTTTCTAAATTACACCATCCAATATGGTAGCCTCCAGCTACTTGTGGCTATTAAGCACTTGAAATGTGCCTAGCAGAACTAAGAAGGTAGATTTGAAATTGTATTTAATTTTAATTAATTTAAACTTAAAATTGAGGCAGTGTAGATGGGAGGGAGGTTCAAGAGGGATGGGACATATGTATACCTATGGCTGATTCATGTTGATGTTTGGCAGAAACCAACAAGATTCTA
Organism: Cervus elaphus; assembly: GCF_910594005.1. Classification (NCBI taxonomy): domain Eukaryota; kingdom Metazoa; phylum Chordata; class Mammalia; order Artiodactyla; family Cervidae; genus Cervus; species Cervus elaphus. The sequence continues at coordinate 25,000,032 of NC_057821.1, forward strand.
TAAAGCAATTATCCTTCAATTAAAAAATAAACAAATTAAAAAGCAAAAAAAGAAACAACTGAAGCAGTGTAAAATATTTCTGTCAAATACAAACTTGTTGTTTTGGTTGAACTATATTTCCCTTTAACCACTGTATCACATATGGCATTGTATTATAGTGTGTTGGCCCATATAGTCTTTTCTAATATCTTATTAATGATTTGTTTATATTATGACATGTTGAAATGATGTTTTAGATATATTGGGTTAAAGAAGATATGTTACTAAAATTCATTTCACTGTTTCTTTTTAAAAAATTTTTACAATTCCACATGTGGTTCAAATGACTGCACCATGCGGGTCTGAAGGGACCCTGGAGGTCTCATTCGGAGTCCTCCTCTTATCATACCAGGGAAGAGTCTGAGATGAGAAACTGGTCCCTCACACATACTCCTCTGCGCTCTGCCAATTTAGAAAAATTGGCTTAAATTTCTTAGCATATCTTAAAATTACCATGCATCACACTGAAAAGAGCGCTGACTGGTGAGGGAGACAGCAGGAAGCTCATAAACGAGCCTCATCCTTGACCGAAGTCCTTCATCTCCTCACACCTGCTTCCTTAGGTTTAGATGCTTCCCAAGGTCTGTTGACGTCAAGATTCATGACTAAACCAAGTTATCTGGACCCATTCTCCTCCAGGCCAGGGAAAGCCAGTCCATGCTCACAGATTCAGCAAGATAGCATCAAGAATATGCCCTTGGCAATGAAGGAGGAGAGTGAGGACAAGTGTGGAAGCACCAGCCAGGACCTTCACCCACTGGGAAGACAATGTCTAAACTCCCACTCACTGCCTGTAGCCCATCCATTTGGTGCTCACCTCCTCTCACCTCGCCTCTCATTATCTGACCACACGGATATTGACCCGGCCCCCTTGCCAAATGCCTACTGGGAAAAAAAAGACAATAATTTTAAGGCTATTCATTCACTCAGCTAACAAATACTTAGTGCGTGTATACTGTCTACAGACAAATGTACATGATATTTCCTAGAGAGAGGGTGTCAATGAGGCTGAAAAATGCCCTAGGGAGCTTAAATTCTAGCAGAAGAGATTTTTAAGAAAGCAAGTCACAGATAATTATCTCACGCAGTACAAAGTAAGAAGAATAAACTCTGAATGTCAAGAAGGCTTAGAATGGGACCAGCCACCTTGTCTCAGTAATATTTCTGACATACAAGGCAGCGTGGTGGTGAAGAAATCAGACTCTATATGCAGACTTCTGTGTTCAGTGCCCAACTGTTCAGCCTACTAATGGCATGATTCTAGGCACATTCTTTAACCCTCTAGTCTTTATATTTCTCACCCCCAAAATAAGGATGATATCTACTTCTGAGAGTGACTGGAAGGAGTTGGTGGGTCAATACACAACTTTAGTGGGTCAGCTGGAACATTCTTTGCAAATAGTAAGCACAATTTCCCAAAGCTTTGCTCTCATCACTGAAGATGCCAGTTGCCTTGGGAGCTCTCTCTGAGGTACCCATTTGAGGCTGAGCTCATTTTAAAGTCTTCCTTCATTCAGAATTATTAGAAGAAGATTCTCTTCAGGTCTTGAGTCAGTCTCCCATGTACAAATTAAAAATTCTAGCCCACCTCTGGACAGCCCCAGATGTCAGCATAGAAATAATTCCTTCCACAAAAATTTTCTGTGTATGTCAGTCTTCAAGGAAATGTAAATTATAACAGTTAAATGCATTCCTTTGTGTATGAATTAGAATGATATGTATTGTTATCAGTGTTTTTTTCTAGTTTGGATGGTTTATGATAACAACACCAGTAAGGATTCAATAAATAATTATTATTCATTTCATTCAATAAATTAAATAACACTGTTGACCTGAAACAGACTGCCATATATTTCTCCAACAAAGATGAGTTTATACAGGATCAGTATAAAATTGCAGTTGAAGGTCTGCAACATGATGAGCCACAGGTAAGTCCCCTCAAGGCTGGGGAACGAGGTGGCTTTTATAGGTAGAGAGGAAAACATTGGGAGGGCTGTAGAAAACCAAGAGTCCATGGCTTTCCTTGCCAGAAAAGAAGTCTTTCTTCTTCATGTTGGGCTCTACTAGCCTCACAGAGTGTGAGAGTGCCCCCTGCTGGTCTCCCTACTCTTTTTCACTGGGTTTCAGTTTATTAATTTTTTAATAGGTATAGTAGAAACTGCACTCTCATCTGCTAGGAGTATAAATTGGAACCCTGGTTTTCAGAAAGTAATTCGACAGTATATAACATGGGTCTCAAAAATGCTCATACTCTATATATATCATTTTTAGGGTCCTAAAGAAATAATCCAAAGTGGAGACAGATTTATGCTCCACAGAGTTGTTCATCACAGTATTATAGCAGAATATGAGAAATAGTCTAAGTACTCAAGAACATGGAAATTTTAAACAAGTGATGAAAAATCCACAGGAAGAAAATTTAGATACCCATTATTTACATATTTACAAAGGTTTTTAATCATATAAAGAAATATGTATCATACCATTTAAATTTCTTTAAATGTCAGATATAAAATTGTATATCCAGGTTAATTTCGGTCACATGTGACAATAGACAAAGGCATCAAAACACTAATAGTGTTTATTTTGATGCTTTTATGAGGTGAGGGGTGAGAGGTGAATTTTTTTTATCATGTGAATACTTCTGTACACGTTCCACCTTTTCAAAAGGTTGAAGAAGCGTTATTTGCTTTAAAGTTCCCCCAAGCCAAAAACAATAGTCCTGGGCGTGTGACTGCGGATTCCCAGCATTGCCATTGGAACTGAATTTGAAAGAGGAGTTATGGGTGATGGAGGCCCTAGACAAGACTGCAAGCCCAGGGACTGGGGATATAGGGCAGGTCTCTGAGCACAGGATGAAGCAGGAAGATTGATCTCCTTGCCCTGTCAACACCTCTCTGCACCATTTCCCCATCCCTCTTTATCCCTGGCTTCCTCTCTTCCCTTCCTAGGTGCCCTTGGAGTATCAGGCACCAACTCTTCTGGTTGCTATCTGGTTCCATAAGCATGAAGTCACTAGTCACTGCAGTTGCTAACCTTTAACACACCCTGAAAAGAGTTCAGGGCTGAGATCAGAAAAGAAGCACTTTGTGCTCTGGGAAAAACTGGCGGAACAGACCCTCTAATAGTAAAGTATTTTCAGGAGATTTTATGAGCCCAACTTCTTGCATCTTCTCATATCTAGGAAAGTTCTAAAATCATTCATAGAGATATCTTCTCCTTATGACTAGCCGAAACCTTCTGCCAAAATGTGTGCCTTGTTGCATGTATTCTTTTCATCAGAATCTCGTTGTTACTGACCTCCTCCCCACTTACCACGTCAGAACAGTTCCTCAGAACTCTCTGAGAGGCTCCCTTCCAGGCTATAGCCATCATTTTGGCCCAAATAAAGCTTAACTCACATCTCTCACACTGTGCATTTTTTTCCTAGTCAATACAGGAGAGAGTAAGTAACCCACTCTAGTATGTACTTGACTTAAGTCATTTATTTTACTAAAAAGAGAGTTCCAGAGAATAGGCAGAGAAATTTACCCCTAATAATGGCATTTTAAGATCTACAGTGAGTGGCTGGTGAGAGAAATGTGATCATTGGACCCTGTTTTGAAGGAGTTGTGCATTCAGCCTCCTTAAATACAAATACAACCTAAGCTTTGGTATCTGTAGGTCTAAATATTCTGTCCCCTTTTCCTGTGGCCAACAAGAAAGTTTCACTCCCCAGCATAATCAATTTATCTCAAACCTGATCCTTCAGACTCATTCAAACGTGGAGTACATCTCCTTAACGGAAATAGAGCTGTGTGTGTTTTCCTCCATCCCCACCCCATTTCAGGCTCCTTCTTAAAGCATTAGACCTGAGGTCTGTGAACCAAATTAAACTTGTCCACAGCCAAGTTCTCTCTCATCTGCTGTCTAGATGAGAGTAACAAAGATAGGTGAGGCTTTCCAAGAAGATCCCCAACATCTCAGAAGATTTGAGATGTTGGGGATCTGACAATATCTGATAACCAGGGAGGCCCGTATTCTGATAACCAGGAATGCTACAGGTAAACCGTGCCTCTGGGGCCTGGCAGTCCTTGGCTCAGATGCCTGAAGGGCACCCAAGAAAGTCCCAGGCCTCTGATATAAGAAAGAGGATATTTCCTCCTAGTTTTGCTAAGATGCTAGACCTCTGTATAATTCTACGCCAAGGATATCTGAAGAGCAAAGCTCATAATGATATCCATTTTCATAAAACAATCTTAACATTTTGAAAAAAGAAAGTGTATTTTCCAACCTTTTTTCTTTTCCATTTGTATTCATTTTTGTTGTTGCTATTCAGTCATTAAGTCTTTTCCAACTCTTGGCAACCCCATGGGCTGCAGTATGCCAGGCTTCCCTGTCCTTCATTAGTATTAAATAAATATTATAATTTTTATTAAACATAAATAATAATAAAACCTTTATTGTTCTAACAGTGAATATTTAATTCCAGTTACAATTTCATTTCTTCTTATATATCCAAATATTTATCTCTGATGCATTTTCCGGGCTGTTTTTTTAAATGCCACCTGGAGACAAATTCAGACTCATAAGGTTCCTCAAGATATCTTTCCCATTACTTGCTGTTTCTCTTATATTCACAAGTCTTGAAAGCTAAACTGTCTGCCAACTTTTCAAAGATATGTATCTTTTTTAATTTCTTAAAGAGATTGAATTGTCAGACTTTTAACTTCAATCGGAAAATCTTTTTGTTGGAAAATTACAACTCTTTTACCTCTCTTATTATGTCATTATTGAGTTACGATCACTTTCATTTGCGTAGTTTCTGTTAGCAAACTGGAAACTTTATCTCCTTAGAAAATAGGTCATAAAATAATCTTCACTGAATCCATCTATTTCGCTAACATTCAAAGATTAACATGTTGCAATCCGGCATTTTGAATTATAGCTTCAACCTATTTTGCTAACCCAGCAAACATTGATCTTCTTGTGAGGGAATATAAACTATGCATCCTTCTTCACTTAATAATTTTAATAATAGCTCTTAATTTAAAAACCTTTCCCTGCCCTTATTTAGATTTGATTGCCTGAAACCTGTTAGACATTCTCCTCTTATACCTTATAGTTCTATCATGGGATCTAATTTACCAACAAATTCCACTCTGTTAAATGTGGATTCATTTATTTCTGAAGCATCTCCTTCATTTAAAAAAAAAAAAAAAAGGCCTTACTTTTTGGTGATATTTAGTATGTGGAAAATGTAGGATGCATTGTTTCAGATACTTTAGCCCTAACTACATATATTCGTTTTACCCTTAAATATTATCAATCTCAATTCTATCATCTCTATCATTTTCCAATGCTTGTAATGAGTTTGTTACATTACCATCCAATACCAATTAATTTATTTTAAATGAAGAACCATGGTTTAGCAAGCTTGTGTGAAGTAAAATTCGCTCAGTAGTGTCCAACTCTTTGCAACCCCATGAACTATACAGTCCGTGGTATTCTCCAGGCAAGAATATTATGAGTGGGTAGCTGTTCCCTTCTCCAGGGTATCTTCCCAACCCAGGGATCGAACCCAGGTCTCCTGCATTGCAGGGGAATTCTTTACCAGCTGAGCTACCAGGGAAGCCTTGTGTACTTCACATAAAATAACATCGGCTGTAGAAGAGCCAGGATTTGAACCCATGGACCTGATTCCAGCACCCCTGAAAGAGCCAAGAGTATTACTAGGAAGATAAACCACACCTGACAAGTGAAAAATCTTTTTTTTTTTTTTGACCAAATAGTCCCTACGTGTGGACCATACCATTCAGAATGGTGGGGGGGTTATTTTGTAAAAGCTCCACCATCTCATTCCTGGTTAAGAACCAGGGATCTAGGAAGAGAGAGTAAGAGGTTTGTCAGAAGGTCAGTAGGCAGTTATATTCTCCTGGATTTGAACACGACCAAGGCATAGTTAGGCCATGGATCTCTGGAAGTGGGAGGGCTTTAAGTGAAGGACTTCAGCCAGACATCTGTCAGAGCTGTGGAAAGGACATTCCCCTGAGTAACTACACCATCAGCTAATATAGTACCCTTTGCCCTCCCCACAAAACCCCATCACTTTCCTATGTTTCCTCCTCTTCAAAACAGATCCGCTTCACATCTTTAAAACATCTGTATGAAAAATTAAAAGGAAAAAATTATGATAAAATCTGAAAGTGAAAAAAAAAAGGTGAACACACAAAATAATAGACATGAAACTCAGATACCTAAACCCTAATCACAAGTTTCTTGAGTCAACAATACACTCTAAACACATACAGATCTCTGTTCTTTTTATCCACAAGGACAACTTTACCTAAAATCATTCAAGGTGGCCCTGTCAAAAAAAAAAAAAAATCTCAGTTCTTTTCAGAATCCAGTTTGGTCTTTGCTTTTTTTTTTTTTTTTAAGGGGGTTGTTGTGTTTGGGTTTTGGGTTTTTGGGTACGAGGAGCCAGGATCTTAGTTCCTTGACCAGGGATGGAACCCATGCTCTCCACAGTAGAAGCACAGAGTCTTAACCACTGGATCATTAGGGAAGTTCCCAGAATCCTGTTCTTAATCTTTTAAGTATGTCCCATATGGCCCCTGTCTCTTCCAACCAGAAGAGACAGGGACTATCTTATCATGCTATCTTCTTTCACCCACTCAACTCCCTAACTAAAGCTTCTTCTTGTCAATTGTCCTATTTCTCTTAATGAAAATGATGGATGCTCTCCACCAAAAACAATGTTTATATGCATGCATCTTTACTTATAATTTTAGTAAGTTTTCATGCTCCTTGAATCTTATCCATAGACTTCTTAGAAACCCATGGGCCCTAAATTAAGAATCCCTGTCTCAGAACCTCCCATATTTCCCAGGTTCTAGTCTGAGGAAACCACACAGTTCCCAGCTCATGTAAAAGCAAAGAAGATTATCCACAAGTTCTATGTCATGCACTGATCGTCTCAACTCTTCTCTCCTATAACAAATTGCTAGCAAAAGTTTAAACCTTTATATTAATAATTTTACCATTTTTGAACCATTTAGCCATACAACAGTCAAAAAGTGAGGAAAGAAATAATTTACAGGAGCAAAGACCTGCTGAAAGGTTGGAGCACTGTGCTTGCAAGACAGAAAATTGTCTAGACCAAAGCAGAGCTGAGAATGATAAAGGTCAAGGCTGGACAAGAAGGGCAGTCCCACACATGGAGGACCCTGATGGACAAGGGAGAAGCCCAAGCATTGTCTATCCTGTAATAACTTCCCACAGGAAAACCTTTGAAGAGAGTGATGGCTAAGGAAGATGGATGCAGTTTTAGTGAGTGGGATGGGCTGCAAGGAGGAGGGTCTGGAAACAGGGAAGTTCCAGTAGGAAGCAATGGCAATTGGAAAAGTCCAAGGGAAGGGGGACCTGAACAAAGGTGGGAAGAACTTCTCTTATCACATGGCAGAAGAACACAGAAAATCAATAGGACTCAGTGACAACTGGAGACAGGGCTCAGAAGGAAGGCAGCAGGGGAAGAAAAAAAAAGAAGCTACAAGTATATTATACAACAGGGGGAAGATAGTCAATATTTTAGAATAAACTATAAATGGAGTATAACCTGTAAAACTTGTGAATCACTATATTGTATACCTGTAACTTAGATAATATCGTACATCAACTAAACTTCAGTTTTTAAAAGACAATGAGAACTTCCTTGGTGGTCCAGTAGTTGAAAATCCGCCTGTCAATGCAGGGAACATGGGTTTGATTCTTGGTCAGGGAAGGTCCCAAGTGCAGGAGAGCAACTAAGCCCGTGTCCCATGAGCCTAGAGCCCACTTGCTGCAACAAGAGAGTAGCCCTCAGACAGCAATGAAGACCCGACAAAGCCAAAAACAAATAAATAAAATTTTAAAATATATATATAAAGTCAAAGACAGTGAAAAAGTTTTGGACCTCATTAATTTAGAAGACATCACTTAAGAATAAAACAAAACACATTGATTGAATTTATAAACAGAGGGCGTTCAACCAGAAATTAGGATACATTTCCAAAGCAGTTATAATATCTCTTTCTCTGAATGTGTTTAGATAAAGCATAGATGTTTCAGCAAGTTTTTAAGAACACCTATTGATTGAATAAACTCTCTGAATTTTTTTCACTTTTCATTCCGTAGGTCTATGAGTCTAAAGCCATTCGTGCAGGCTGTCCAAACCTACAGATGAAAAGTGAAAAAATTAGCCCACCTGGATATAATAGTGCATAAACAAGAAAATTTATATTTGGCAACAAGTAGGCAAAGCATTCTGATAAACTGGCTTTTTCTTTCTTCGGATGTGTTATTTTATGGACACATCCCCCATGCAGGAATTTCCTTACAGTGACAGCCTGTGACAGGCAGAATTTACCTTCTTTCCATAGATTCCATAATGCATATTTGACCTCTCGGGAGAACTCATTTGTGGTTGGTGATGAATATCATTTTGATGATTAGAAATAATAGCACATAATATTTATGGCTCTGTGCAAAAAGCATTACCTACAGTATCTTCTCCAAACCTTACAATAACTTTATGATGAAAGTACAAGTATTATTTTTTTATTTTTATTATTATCACTTTAAAGGTGAGGAACTTGAGGTTTAGAGAGTATTAAGTAACTTGACTAAAGTCTTAAAGCGAGGAGGCAGCAGACTGAATCCAGATGTGTCTAACTCAAAGCTTTCCTATTCATTTGTAAACTTTTAAGTGTGACTCAACCAATACTCCTTCTAAAATTATAGTTCTTGCTGCTTTTTTATATAGCAATGGTTCAATACATGTTTACAAGATGAGTGAATGGATGGATGGATGGGGATGTTTGATGAACTGAATTAGGACAACCAGTGGGCAATGTATTTCTGCTGAAATCCAATTTCCCAAATGAAAGCAATTTTAGAGTTTCATATGTTTACACCAGACACCCTGCTGAAGTATGTCTTCTGGCAACAAGTATAAATGCAGATGAGTTTCTCACCTCGGTCAAATGGTCCGTCAACCACTTCCTTGCTGGCTGTTCGCTCATCATGTCTAGCAGATGCTGTGTTTAGCCCACATAGGACCCTAGCTCCCCATCTCTCACTTTCAGGTCAGGCTCACCACATTTGGTCTGTACATGCTTTATTCAGCAGATCTTATCAAAGAAAAGCTTACAAAACACATCGGTTCAGCAGGATGCACACAGACTTACATAAAACATGCAACGATTTTTAAAAGTGGGCAGATAATTGTTCTGTGTCCAGCCTTTTCAGGTAGGAAGACTATCTTGAAAAGATAGTAACAAGCATGTATTAAGCATTTTCTGTATGCCTTTTATACAGCGCTAAGAATGGCAACTTAATACATTTAAGTCTAATGAATACAGATCTCTAAAATTTTATTCATAAATATAGAGCTATACACACATTACATATATAAATTGTATAATACAAGTATACATGTACAAATTATATAACATGTATATTTAAAATATAATGCCATCAGCAAAATAGAAACACCCGTATCACTCAAGTTGAGGAGGAATAACAAAGCTCAGAGAGCTGGAAGCCTCCTTACCAAGATCTGATGGTATGGAGGAAAGAAATTACTTTGCCACCTATAGACAGATGCTTGTCCTCTGTCATAGGAGGAAATTTACTAGAGTATACATACCACTTAGAATGTTTTCCCAGACCACACTCCTTTTCTTTGAGATTAGGGCTAACTTAACCACAAACTTGGATTCCCCAGCAGCCCTGTTTGTACAATATGATCCACTCAATCCCAGCTGATTAGACATGAGAGTCTAGTTAAGCCAGTCAGATTCTCCTGATTCTATGGCTTAAAACTTAGAAATGTCTATCAGTGGACCTTGAATATGTTCTGGCAGAGCCAGAAGGACAGAGAAAAGGAATCCACAGAGAAAGCAATGACATAGTTTGAGGAAGAAGGCGTTTGAGAGACTGAGAAGGCAACTGCTTGATTCCCATTGGGTTTTTAACTCTTGTTCTTGTTTTTTCCTTCTGGAATTCCTAGCCTTCGTTTTCCTGAACCATATTATATCCTTATAATTAATTCCACATATTTTCTTAAGCTAGCTTCACTGAGTTTCTATCACAAACAAAAAAACTATATAGTCTTCAAAATGTCTTGGTAAAATGTAGATAATAATACATAAACTCTATGAAAGTTCTATATCCTATAGTAATAATATGTATTTGAGCAAAGCTCCAAAAAGTAAGATATTTATCATTGTACTGATGGATAATGGATAATGATGAATTTTAAATACACTAGTAGGAGATTTAATAGATTATGGTATATACATGCAATTGAATTCTAAGCAAATATGTTTAAATGATACACACATTGGAAAAATTTTTAAATTAACTGCTCTTCATGTATTATCCTCTTATACTTGGCATCAAGTTCATGAGGTTTAACTCAATACAGGTTTAATGTTTAAAAGCCTGACTTCTGCAAAGTTTTTCATGGTAGCCAAAATGCATTATGACTGTAATGGCCTAGTTTTTCAGATCAAAGAGAAAACCAGTCTGATTCATAGCTGTCATCTATATGGTTCTCATGCTTAAATTCTGCTTCTCCCAACCCCCACATTTTTTAATAGGGGAAAAAAAAGAAAAATAAACGAAAAGTTACTGCTGCTGTAATCTGATTGGGAAAGTGAGCATTAATCCTCTTATCTCCACCCTCAGTGAAACACAGATGTATAGACACCCCTGGGCTTCCCTCATAGCTCAGTTGGTAAATCATCTGCCTGCAATGCAGGAGACTTGGGTTTGATTCCTGGGTCGGGAAGATCCCCTGGAGAAGGAAATGGCAACTCACTCCAGTATTCTTGCCTGGAGAATCCCATGGACAGAGGAGCCTGGCAGGCTACACTCCACTGACCGCAAGAGTCGGACCTCTCTCTGCCCCTCCTTGCATTACTGTCATGAAAATCTCCACTTTGAGGGAATCACAAAATGAAAATAAGCTGAGAATGTCTTAGTCATAGCGCTAGACAAAGAGGAATTGTCAGTAAAACAAAGATAATGGACAAGGGTAAATGAAAAATGGGTGATGAAAGAAAAACAATTTGATAATCTTTAAGATTTCAAACTTTAAAAATATCAGAAGAGAAAGTCAGCTTCAAAAAGTTGGAAAATCACTCGCAAAATAAGTTTTTAAAATGTTTTCAGTATCAATGTTTTCAGTTGGTCATAGTGAAAAGTCCACAGACCTGAGAATCATCATGTCTTTGATTCATTTCAAGGTGGTGACATTCCAGCTAGATCATTTTGGACTCGTTACAGAAACCTGCCAAACCTTAGTTTTCTTTTCTGTAATGTGGATAATAGTATCTAAATATATAGGATAGTTACAGGATCAAAGTACAAGATTGTTATAGAGATTAAATGAATGGATAAATATACCCAAAAAGTCTTTCTCTGTGACATTACAAAATTTGTGTCATTTCCATTTATTTGACATCAACCATATGACAGACCACTATTTTTATAGTATCATAAGCCTTTTTACCATAAATATTTTTATTGATGTCTTTAATGGCTATTACCATTGAAACAATATTGCCTACAATTTTTAACAAGTTTCATAGTTCTCTGTCAATGTATCTTAAGCATTATTTTTATTATTATATTTGATTGTCATGCATCTATAAATAGATCACATTATATTCATGTTCTTATGGGACAAGACAGCATACTTCCCTTAATACAGCTGTTGACATCAACACAATTTTTTTTTCATATCAAGCAAAAATTGGTGGGAAAGCATTTTGAATAAAATAATCACTCATTTTCTCAGCATGGGAAAATGCAAACCAGTAAACACGTAACTTAAAAAAGCCTGAACAAATGAATCTTTTGTTTAATAATTTATAATCATTAAAATAGTTCTTCTATGTATCCTTGCCACCTCTTCTTAATATCTTCTGCTTCTGTTAGGTCCATAACATTTCTTTCCTTTATTGAGACCATCTTTGCATGATATGTTCCCTTGGTATCTCTAATTTTCTTGAAGAGATCTCTAGTCTTTCCCATTCTGTTGTTTTCCTCTATTTCTTTGCATTTATAGCTGAGGAAGGCTTTCTTATCTCTCCTTGCTATTCTTTGGAACTCTGCATTCAAATGGGTATATCTTTCCTTTTCTCCTTTGCCTTTCACTTCTCTTCTTTTCACAGCTATTTGTAAGGCCTCCTCAGAGAGGCATTTTGCTTTTTTGCACTTCTTTTTCTTGGGGATGGTCTTGATCCCTGACTCCTGTACAATGTCACAAACCTCAATCCATAGTTCATCAGGCACTCTGTCTATCAGATCTAGTCCTTTAAATCTATTTCTCACTTCCACTGTATAATCATAAGAGATTTTATTTAGGTCATACCTGAATGGTCTAGTGGTTTTCCCTACTTTCTTCAATTTAAGTCTGAATTTGGCAATAAGGAGTTCATGATCCGAACCACAGTCAGTCAGCTCCTGGTCTTGTTTTTGCTGACTGTATAGAGCTTCTCCATCTTTGGCTGCAAAGAATATAATCAATCTGATTTCGGTATTGACCATCTGGTGATGTCCAGATAATCACAGTGGTGTAATCACTCACCTAGAGCCAGACATCCTGAATGCAAAGTCAAGTGGGCCTTAGGAAGCATCACTATGAACAAAACTAGTGGAGGTGATGAAATTCCAGTTGAGCTATTTCACATTCTAAAAGATGATGCTGTGAAAGTGTTGTACTCAATATGCCAGCAAATTTGAAAAACTCAGCAGTGGCCACAGGACTGGAAAAGGTCAGTTTTCATTCCAATCCTAAAGAAAGGCAGTGCCAAATAATGCTCAAACTACCACACAATTGCACTCATCTCACACACTAGTAAAGTAATGCTCAAAATTCTCCAAGCCAGGCTTCAACAGTATGTGAACCATAAATTTCCAGAAGTTCAAGCTAGATTTAGAAAAGGCAGAGGAACCAGGGATCAAATTGCCAACATCCATTGGGTCATCGAAAAAGCAAAAGACTTCCAGAAAAACATCAATTTCTGCTTTATTGACTACGCCAAAACCTTCGACTGTGTGGATCACAATAAACTGTGGAAGATTCTTAAAGAGATGGAAATACCAGACCACCTGACCTGCCTTCTGAGAAATCTGTATGCAGGTCAAGAAGCAACAGTTATACCTGGACATGGAACAACAGACTGGTTCCAAATAGGGAAAGGAGTACGTCAAGGCTGTATATTGCCACCCTGCTTATTTAACTTATATTCAGAGTACATCATGAGAAATGCTGGGCTGGATGGAGCACAAGCTGGAATCAAGATTGACGGGAGAAATATCAACAACCTCAGATATGCAGATGACACCACCCTTATGGCAGAAAGCAAAGAACTAAAGAGCCTCTTGATGAAAGTGAAAGAAGAGTGTGAAAAAGTTGGCTTAAAGCTCAACATTCAGAAAACTAAGATCATGGCATCTGGTCCCATCACTTCATGCAAATATTAATGGGGAAACAGTGGCAGACTTTATTTTTTGGGGTTCCAAAATCACTGCAGATGGTAATTGCAGGCATAAAATTAAAAGACACTTACTCCTTTGAAGGAAAGTTATGACCAACCTAGATGGCATATTAAAAAGCAGAGACATTACTTTGCCAATAAAGGTCCATCTAGTCAAGGCTATAGTTTTTCCAGTTGTCATGTATGGATGTGAGAGTTGGACTATAGAGAAAGCTCAGCACCGAAGAATTGATGCTTTTGAACTGTGGTGTTGGAGAATATTCTTGAGACTCAAGAATATTCAATAATATTCAAGGAGATCCAACCAGTCCATCCTAAAGGAAATCAGTCCTGGATATTCATTGGAGGGACTGATGCTGAAGCTGAAACTCCAATGCTTTGGGCACCTGATGAGAAGAGCTGACTCATTGGAAAAGACCCTGATGCTGGGAAAGATTGAAGGCAGGAGGGGTAGGGGATGACAGAAGATGAGATGGTTGGATGGCATCACCTACTCAGTGGACTTGAGTTTGAGTAAACTCTGGGAGTTGGTGACGGACAGGGAGGCCTGGCGTACTGCAGTCCATGGGGTCGCAAAGAGTTGGACACGACTGAGCAACTGAACTGAACTGAACTGAATCATTAAAATGTTGAATATGTCCCATTATAGTTAAACTTTTCATACCGTTGTAACTACAAAGAAAGCTTTGCTCTCCTAACCCATCCTGTAGGGCCTTGTCACCAAGTCATTCTTTAACTCTTGGGTTGGGGTTGCTTGCTTCTGAGTGAAGCCATTATTAAAAACAATTATAAATTCCCAGTGCTATGAACTCATGATGGACACTCTACTTACACAACCAAGCATGTATAACCCTGTGGATCTTTCTCTTCCTTTGTTTTTAGGTCTTGATAGCACTGCTCTTCTGTCAAATGAAGTCACTTTGCAAAAGCGGAATTCTACAATAATTCTACTGAGCACCTAGGTATGAGACTTGTTGCTGCTATGGGGAGATGACACAGAAAAATCAAAGAAATAATGAAAACATAGAAGCAATTAAAATGTTGAACAAAAGCAACTGGTTAAATGGTCGGCTATTCTTTCATTTTCAGGATGTTAGGTAGCCAATCAGTTCCAAACACACACAAACAAACAAAAAAGCTTTAAAAAAGGAAAAAATGTTTAGAATATATTGTAACATGAGAAAACAGGTCACAAAGCATATTGTAACATGATCCAATTTAATAAAATAAAATACTTAAGTTTTTTAATGTATTTTTTAAACTAGAATAATACACTTCAAATGATACCAGTTTTGTAAAATAACAGGAATAATATAATCCTAAAGTTTGTTTCTAATTACCAGGATTATGGGTTAATTTTGCTGTCTTCCTTTTGCTCCCCCAAGCAGGCCTCCTCTATTGTATGTAACAAAAGAGCATATATCACTTTCACGATCAGAAGAAAAATGTATGTGTGTGTGTGCGCTTGTCCATGTGTAGATAGATGATAGATAGATGATAGACCAATATAAAATATGTACGTAAATATATATATATGGAGTGGCAGTTCTGAATTAAGTTCAGTACAATGTAAGGTAAACCTTGAAATCCCTCATCATCAGTGCAACAGTATATAAACCAGGACAAATAAATTGTAGAAAGGACTCTTCCTTTCCACTAATCAGACTCCTGTGTTTCCTATCCAGGGCACTGATTTCAGTGCCTAAGAAACCCAATTCGTTATGAGCAAACGGTCTGAAAAGTACCGAATACGAATAAAGAAACTCCATGACCCTGGATGACGGCTCCTTGAAGGCAGGGCCTTTCCTGCTGGTATCCTGCTCTCTCCCCACGGCTGCGCAC
This sequence comes from Cervus elaphus, assembly GCF_910594005.1. Taxonomy (NCBI): domain Eukaryota; kingdom Metazoa; phylum Chordata; class Mammalia; order Artiodactyla; family Cervidae; genus Cervus; species Cervus elaphus. The sequence continues at coordinate 25,015,442 of NC_057821.1, forward strand.
AGTGCCTGGTATAGAACAGGCTGGTGTTGTTCGGTCACTAAGTCACGTCCGAACTTTTGTGATCCCATGGACTGTAGCCCACCAGACTCCTCTGTCCATGTGATTCTCCAGGCAAAAATACTGGAGTGGGTTGCTATTCCCTGCTCCAGGAGATCTTCCCGACCCAGGGATTAAAGCCACGTGTCCCGCATTGGCAGATGGATTCTTTACTGCGGAGTTAGCAGGGGAGACCATAGAACAGGTGCTCAAGAAAAAAATGTTTAAATGAAGGGCTATTTCACCTCAGCCATATGAAAGTCTGAAGAAATCTCCCTACTTGCCCACAGAGTAGACATTCAATTAGCAGATAACTGGTCAGATTCAGTGTCTGACTCTCAGATTCAATGGTTTTCTGAAAAAAAAAAAAAAAAAAACTGACAAACTATGTCAGACTCTTGCCTTGATGTTCCTACAAAAGTTAATATTTTGTCAATATGTATTGACACATATATTATTTAATTTACTCCTTTCAATGATCTATGAGTCATATTCTACCGTTCCCTCCACTTTGTAGGTATGGACATTGGGATGTACATGATATAATTTCCCCAAAGGCACACAGCTACCAAAGTGAGGCTGATATCTCATTACGGCAATGTCTGTTGCCAGAACATGTCAAACAGGAGCCCCTTATAAGCCCCAAATGAAAATTTTATTTCAAAAGATAATGATAAGAAAAACTCCATCTGGTCTAAGGAATTAGCTAGTTTCTTCCTTGCTAATAATGAGAACTATGTCACTAAATGTATCTACACCTTTTTCTTTGGCTGCCAGAAAGCTCAGAGACAAATGTAAACTCAATGGACTAAGACTTTGGGTTTTCTTTCCCCTAATCTTGACTTTGACTCTCTCTTTGCTGGGCCTGATTCATATTTTTTATGTACTTTATTATCTGAATTTTTGTTATAAATCATCTCAAGTCCTTCTAAGGATTTTGGAATAAACAAACATAGCATCACTATGTATTGATTTTATTATATTTCCAGTCTTCGGAGAAACCACCTCACCAGAGAATCCTCTATGCTGTCTAAAAAGAAAAACCAATTCGCAATTTGTTCCGGGTCTGCATGTAGAATCTTGCATTTAAATACATTCTGCGGTTGTCTCTAAATCATATTAACTTCAAAATTGCTGCAAAGAAAATAAAACTGATAAGCTGATGCCCCAACCTCGGCGTGCGGTTTGGTTTGCTTGTTTAATTTTAGACCTTACTTTTCAGTGACATCAGCTCAGACTTGAAACTTCAGTCATTTGCTGACCTTAATTCTCAAGGTATCAGATGAAGTCAGCATTACCAAAGGGAAGCCCACCCATAAAAAGAAAATTTGCATGTGCCTGCTAACGTATTGGGATAGAATTCTAAATGCTTTGGTTTGAAAAGAAATGGAAAGTTTTCTGACCCACTTTAAATCAGTGTTTCAGTAAAATGCTAGTGAAAAACCTACCTAAGGAAGAGGCTTGGTTTCCATGAGGTTAGTAGTAATTATTACTCAAAGGAGAAACTGACATGCTTATCTGGTGAGCTGGGTTGTGGATGTTCATGTAGACACTGGGGAAACACTGATGGATTGCGGTTGTTTTAAGATGACGTGATGTGATATGTCTTCCTTCTTGTATGGCTTGGTTTCCTCACATCTTCCAACTATCATCTCAATGCTTTCAGGCCAGGAAAGATGTGTAAGAGCAAATCTCATTTTACCCAAATGATGAAGGCATGGTGCACTTCTGGGGAGTCACAGGGACAGAATACCTGTCAATCAAATCCCTCAGGTGGCTAAAGTCACAGCTGATCAACATTCTTTTGACTACATAGAATGAATTTGTTAAAATATCGTATATCAAGGCATGTATGTGGAATCTAGAAAGATGGTACAGATGAAACTACTTGCGGGGCAAGAATAGAGATGCAGATGTAGAGAACAAATATGTGGACACAGGATGGGGTGGTGGGGATGAATCAGGAGATTGGGATTGAAATATATACACTACCATGTGTAAAATAGATAGCTAGAGGGAAACTCCCGTAGAACACAGGGAGCTCAGCTCAGCGCTCTGTGGTGACCCTAGGTAGAGGGGATCGGTGGGGATATGGGAAGGAGGTCCATGAGAGAGGGGATATATGTATACACATAGCTGATTCACTTCATTGTATAGCAGAAACTAACACAACATTATAAAGCAACTATATCCCAATGGAAAAAAAGAAAAAGACGTACAAACATTTTTGTTATCTGACTCCATCAGATAAAAATAGTCTGGTCTGGGCTAGATCTAGGCTCTTGCAACACAAAAAATGAATAGCAAAAATAAAATAAAATAAAATTTCAAAAAACGAATAGCAGAAGAAAGATAATTAGTCACTCACAGGAGCTGTTTACAGCGTATCTTCATCAACAACCCTGCAAGAGTTAGAATGACCAGTGGTGAAAAAAACAGAATCCAGATGTTGGAAAAGGATTCTGCCTCTCACCTCTCAGCCCTCACCAGCCCATTAACAATGATTCATTTAGAGCTTCTCTCTATTAATCTCTCCTTCAATTTATCATGTCACATAAGGGGGGAAATTCCTCCACCAGTGATTCCAGGGGAAGTCTATGACCTACCCCTGCAGAATTCCCTCCCACTGGTTCATCATTCCGGATGGCCCTCAGAAACACAGCCATAGTGAATGCCTAACAGCTTTGCTCTGGAGAGGAACAATGATACTATCAGGCTGATACTAAGATTGATCTTTCTTATTTAAAAAAACCATGGTGATTTCACATGTAGTAAGTTGTGATCCTTTAAACACAACAGCTTTAACCACAGAGCTGAGCCTCTGGTACATAACACTACTAATACTTCAAAATTAGATGATCTAGATCCTGAACAACCGGATCTAAATCTGAATCTCAGCTAAATCCCAACTGTACTGATTCCCCAAGGCCCTCCAGATGACTCTGCTGCAAACATTCCCTTCCCTCAAAACCATGTCTTCCTATTAAGTATCTGATGTTGCTTCTTGTATCCTGGCCCATTTTCAAAATCTTAGCGCCCAAATTCAAAACCCAAAAAGATTCTTGGCAGCTACTCATTATCCTCTCTATAGTAAATCAAAATCAAGAGAAAAGGAGGCTTACTGGTGATGTGAACACCATAAGACAACATGACACCCATTTCTTTGAGTAGCCATTGTCTTTAAGGTATAATATACAAAAATCATTAATGATGGCACAGGGCCTCCTCTTCTACTCAGACTATTGCTAATTTTATTTTAAAAGGCTCTAGAGTAGAAATAAAAAAGACAATAGTGATTATCTCCATGGTAACCCACCACCTAAGCAAGAAATTATTTATTTATTTATTTAATTTTTAATGACAGTCTTAATTTAAGGAATGTATATTCTTCTATCTCCCATGTTATTCTCTGCTATAAGTAGAAGGGAATGCTGTTTGATAATGTAACACAGTCAAGGAGCTTTGAAGATCATTTCCCTAAATCAAGAAGCCCAGAGACACTTTACTAGGACCATCCCTTCCAAAGCATGCTTGGCTCCCAGGAAGCCAGCCTCCCAACCTCCACCTGCTCCTCCTCCCCACACCTTACCCAGATCTCAACAGCCAGGTTGCAGTTCCTAGTTACTTGTGGGTACCTGTTCCCCAGCCCTCCAAGAAGCAAGACTGATAAATCTGAGGAAAATCACTAAGCAAAGTCATCACCCCTAATTTACTGCCCCATTTGTTCTCCCACTATTTTCTTTCTCTAAAAATTCAGACAATCAAAGATTACCTGGGGCAAAAACTAATTTCATCAAAAGGGAAACTGAGCCTCAAGGACATGAAGTACCCAAAAGGATGCGTAGTTAATGGCAGAGCGACAGCAAAAACCAAAGTGCTCTCTCATTGGGTGTTCTGGTGGTTTAGTCGCTAAGTCGTGTCCGACTCCTATGATCCCATGGACTGTAGCCTGCCAGGATCCTCTGTCTATGGGATTCTCCAGGCAAGAATACTGAAGTGGGTTGCCATTTCCTTCTCCAGAGGATCAGGATCTTCCCAACCCAAGAATCGAACCTAGGTCTCCTGCATTGCAGGCAGACTCTTTACCGACTGAGCTATGAATTTCCAGTCCAGCATTTCTTCTGTCTCAGCAGGCTGGGGTATAAACCTGAACGAGCTGTCTCTGTAGACAACTACCCTCCCCATTCTGCACACCATCTTTCTACCTCTGACTCTTTCTCCAGCTCAAGTGCGCATCTGAGAAGTCCATGCTGCTCAAGACTGGGCACAGCCAGCTCCGATCACCACCTCAAAATGATCATTTTTACACTTTTGTGAAAACTCACTTTACTTCCCATCCTTATGTTAAAGCAAGGGTTGGTACTGCAAAGGATGGCACACAGGGTATATTTCATTGGCACAGGAGGCAGACACAGACAGGACAACTAGAATCAGCTTGTCCCCTTTGGCCAACAAACACATTCACCTTGACCTCATCCCTACCAGACAGCAGAAGCAAGAAATCTTCCATTTAAGGATGGTCCAAAACAGATCACAACTTTACCACACTGCTTTCAAAATGATCAGGATGGAAAGTCAAAGTGTTAGCTTAGGTCAGGGGGATGCAATTGGGTCCCAAAAGGAATAGTCAAGATTCCAAACTACCCAAACATTCTTCATATTGTAATTCAGTCAAAATATTGATCACTTCCTATTTCCCAGATACTATGTACAGTGATACAAAGCCTAATAATATCTGTCTAGCAGGAAAATCAGATACGCAAACAAATGACAGGTGATACACTAGAAATATTCATGGACAGCTGTGTGCCTGAGAGGAAACCAGCAATACAGAAGCAATCTGTGAAGACCTAAGTTGCATAAAGCCCCACATGAGGTACCATAGAAGTTACAAAGATAAATAACACGCTGGCTTTGAAGGATGACAGTAAAATCTAAATTGGAAATAAACTTATGTCTTAAACGTACTCTTCCCAGCCAAATAAAATACAGTACAAAATGAAGCAAGGACTTCCCTGGTTTTCTCATGGTTAAGACTCTGCATTCTCACTGCAGAAGGCCCAGGTTCAATCCCTGGTTGGGGAACAAAGATCCCACAGCCATGCAATTGTGGCCAAAAGAATAAATAAGCAAGTTACTGTAGAGATAGGTAAAATGTCATGTTGTGGGAGCTGCTCATTCCAGCTATAGTGATCAGGAGGGAACTCCAGACCCAAAAGACACATTTGAACTGGATCTGGAAGGACAAGGAGAATTCTGATATAAACTGAGGATGAGAAAGGGCATTTCAGATACAGTACCTAACGAAAAACGTGCAGGCATTACAGTTCTCCCATGACTTAAGATGGTATTACAGGGAATTCTCTGCTGATCCAGTGGTTAGGACTCCACACTTTCACTGAATAGAGCATGGGTTCAAGCCCTGCTTGGGGTACTAAGATCCCGCAAACTGAGAGGTGTGACCAAAAAGAAAAAAAAAGATGGGGTTACATCCTGATAAATTGAAAACATCTTGATGTGAATGTGTTTAATACACCTTAACCCACCAAGCATCATGGCTTAGCCTTGCCTAATTTAAGCGTGTCCAGAACACTTACTTTAGCCTACAGTTAGGCAAAATCACCTAACACAAAGTTCATTTTATAATAAAGTATTCAATATCCCATGTAATTGACTAAATAATGTGCTAAAAGTGAAAAATACAATGGTTGTCTGGGTACAGACAGTGGTAAGTGTATCAGTGGTTCACCCTCGTGATTGCATGGCTGTCTGGGAGCTGCCACTGCCCAGCACCACAAGAGAGGACAGTACCACATATCACCAGCCTGGGAAAAGATCAACATTCAAAATCTGAAGTACAGCTTCTAGTGAACACATATCACTTTTGCACATTGCAAAGCTGAAAAAATTGTAAGTCGAACTATAATTCAGGGACCATCTGTAGGAGAATACTCAGGAACTCCTGAGTCCAAGTCATGGAGTGTGGTGGAGGGTGAAACTGTAAAGTTTGCAGATGTTCAATACTAAGTCAAACATTTGAAAAGACCCTGATGCTTGGAAAGATTGAAGGCAGGAGGAGAAGGGGACAACAGAGGATGAGATAGTTGGATGGCATCACTGACTCAATGGACATGAGTCTGAGCAAGCTCTGGGAGTTGATGATGGACAGGGAGGCCTGGCGTGCTGTGGTCCATGGGGTCACATAGAGTTGGACACGACTGAGTGACTGAACTGAACTGAAGGGGTTTGCATTTTGTTCTGTACACAACCAACTGAGACAAGACACAATCAGAGCCATACTTTGAAGATCATTATTGCAGGAATGTCAAAGGTGGGTGGAAGGCAGCAATTGGGAGGAGCAAATGTGGCTATTAAAACAGTTCAAGTACACAAATGAGCCCATCTATGGAAAAGAAACAGACTCACAGACGTAGAGAACAGACATATGACTGCCAAGGTGGTGGTGGGGAGGGCAAGAAATGGAGTTGGGGTTAGCAAATGCAAGCCATTGTATGTAGGATGGATAAACACCAAGGTTCTACTGTATAGTACAGGGAACTATATTCAACATCCTGTAATAAACCATAATGGAAAAGAATATAAAGAGAGTGTATATATGTATAACTGAATCACTTTGCTTTACAGCAGAAATTAAAACAGCCTTGTAAATCAACTATACTCCAGTTTAGAAAAAACAACGCAAGTGGGTGAGAGTCTGAGTTAGAGGAGTGACAGTAGGTTTGGGAATAGGAAATAGATGTGAGAGACACAGCAGCTGCTAAGGTGGCTACCTGATCACATGTGGAGGAGGGACGGGGAGCTCACAATGACTCCATGTCTTCGAGGGTAGGTGGTGAGGTCAACACCAGAATCAAGGAAATCAGGGCAAGCTGCATCCCACTTCCTCTTCCCACTGTAGCTGCTTCGTCGACCAAGGTCATCCATCTACCATTACCCCTGAGATTCATCTGTTCATGGCCTTCCTCGCTGATTGGTCAGGGTCTGTCTAGCCAGGAAAACACCCCACTGCAAAGAAGGGGCAGAGAGAGGGAGACATGTCCCCAGCCACATCTACATCCCTCATTTTAACATCCTTGGGATAGACTTCAATGTTCCCTAGGAGGAGCCATTCTCAAGGACCTGAAATCAAAGTTCACCTTACCTAGAGAGTGGAGAGAAAAGGAAGGAGGAACAATTTCCTTCTCTTTTTCCTTCTTATCCCCCCATCTCTCCCCTCCTTTCTCGTTGTTATCATTGTCTGCTCTTCGCTGCCCTTCCCTTCTCTACCCTCACCGCCTTCCTGCACTCTCTACCTCCACTTTCAATTCCCCTCTTCGTCTGACTATGTTTCCTCATTCCTTCTTCCTCCTGAGGAAGTTGCTTGGTGACATGCAGTGTTAGACATGTCTTTGATAGCAAATCTCATGTCTCTGAAATCTAGTTATTTGTTCCTCTGGCAGAGTAGACACTGAACAAAGCAGGCGTTAAATCAGTGAAATAATATATCCTGCCATCACGAAATTATGTATTGATCTTTTGTTGGTTTGTTGATATGGCAAGACCTTGAGTAGTTTCTGGAATGATGCCCACCACAACTGGCTAGGAAATCTGGTGGGGAAAGGCACTATAGAATGGGAAATCAAGGCATATGGCAGAAGAAGACTGTCAGAAGTTTGAATATGATGCCAAACTTTTATTTCCCTATGAGCTGGTAAAAGAGAGGACATCTTTTATGGCAGCTTCATGCTTGCCCATAAATAAATAATTTCTCTGTCTCTGCTCAGCTCCTGACAAGTCATAGTTCCTTGAGGAATGAAGAGAGGACATGGTCATTAGAAAAATGGATTTCTGTTCTTCCCATTATCCTTCAGAAGCAGATTATTACCCATCACGAAGGGGTGGTTTTTCTTTGACCTCATTTTGGGATGGAACGTTTAACCAAAATGGTGTCACCCCTAAACTCACTCCGACACGCCAACGCAAGTGACCACAGAAGGAGCAAAACCCTATAAAAAGAGAGAAGATAGCACTACACTTTGTCCATCTCACAACGAGCACAAGCTCATCCATCTACAGTGAACTGGGAGGAACTACCATGGCTTCTCTGAGAACTTCATCTATGGTGAGTCCTGCACTAATGTGTGATGCTCTTCTTGATTTGAACCAGATCAATTTCTGGACTGCGGGCATGAAATTCTGGATTCTAACTATGGAAATCCAAGAATACAGTCTATATAGGAAGGGAAATGAAACCCTTGATAGATATTTGTCATTATTTAGCATTTTCAAGAACTGGTGCGTATCAGTTTGAAAGATGAGGTGAAAACTGAAAGATAGCTATACTGGGGCTAAACCACACAAGAAGCATCACGTGACATTGTGCTGTAAGAGAGAATGCTTATTGAAAATCTGTTTCTCTGGGTACAAGGGATTTAATAGAATTCTTCCACAGTGTTTTTCTTTAATTCAAAATAAGATGGGTCACTATCCTTGAAGATTTAATGTTTTGGTAGTGACTCTTCTCTCCATTATTGTATTATTACACTATAGTCTTGGTACACTAATCCTGTTTTCTTAGGTATGTTTCCCAGCTTTTCCAAATTTACATATATTGATTCTGTAGTCAAACTGGGTTTCAAAAAAGATGCTTTAACAATATTTTACAAACAGAGACCATTTATTCTAACCTAAAGTCATACATGCGTCTTTTTTGAAACCCAGTTTGATTATAGAATCAATATATGTAAATTTAGAAAAACTGGGAACTATACTTAAGAAAATATAAGGGGGGTTGAGTTTGGGCTTGGATGTTTGCCAGTGGTACCAACAGAATTTCTAACTGATTCTATGTGGATTTTCTACAGCCCTTTATTTCTAAGGTGTACATTCCCTTATTTCGCAAAATGTAAGGGGAGAGATCAGTGGTGTAGGAGGGCATTTTTCCTAGAAAATCAAGGTCATTACCCTTCCAAAGACCTGAGAGTGATGCATATACTGATATATTGATGACTTGCCATTTTCACTAAAATTTCTGTCAGCCAATGAATAATGTGGTTTTTCTACATTAAAAAAAAAATGTTCAAGACTGGTAGAAATGCCATGGTCTTAATATCACTTTGGTCATCTCACCAGCTTTTCACTTAACATATTTGAAAATTTAGTGTAGATTATCCTGGACCATAGAATGTTCTCTACTATCAGCAATTCAATCATCGCCACAGTGTGTTAACAAAAACCATGTAGTACTAACCCAATCGACCTCTCTCTCCATCCAGTCACTGCTACTGCTTCTGAGTCTGGTGGCTCTTGTGAAGGCAGGAGTCATCATCCCACAGAGTCCAGGCTGCCCACCTACTGAGGACAAGAACTTCCCACAACATGTGAGGGTCAACCTAAACATCGTTAACCGGAACACGAACTCCAGAAGGCCCACTGATTACCACAAGCGCTCCACCTCACCTTGGACTCTCCAGTACGTAAGCACCCCAGATAAAACCTCTGCATTCTTCTACATCAGAAGAACGCATCAGACTGACAGTTAAATCACCTGAGGGGAGTGATATTACTCATTCAGAATCTCCTGTCAAACCTGGAAGAGCCTTTGTGCAAACCAGTGATTCTCCAGCTTTCTTTTTATAGATTTCTTCCATAGACCACAGCTCTCCCCAGACCATCCTTAACACCTAGCCTACTAGTTCTTGATGTCCCCAGAATCCACCCAAATGAATGGTGGTCATCATTCTGATATTTATGACACCCCAAGTCTAGTGTTTATTTATCCAAAAAAGAAACAGACATTTAGCATGGGAGATTAGTACTGGAATTCTCTTTCCCAGGGCTACCAGCAAATACCCTGGTAAAGTTTGTTGATAACAACAATTAATTAACTAGGATTTTTGCGCTTTTTTTGGTTGTATTAGCACTGGGAAAAATAGCTTGAATCCCAGTAGAAGAAGTGTTCCCTTGGGTGTTTCACCCCTTTTGGACTTAGTCTTGAATTACATCCCCAATAGACTGACGTTCGCTGTGTCTTTAATACATCTAGTGGTGGTGGTGATGGTTTAGTTGCTAAGTCATGTCTGACTCTTGCGACCCCATGGACTGTAGCCCGCCAGGCTCCCCTTTAGACCCTATGATGGGTCAAATACAAAATGTATTTTGATAATTTGATTTCAGGCAAATGACCTCAGTCATGTGGAGCCTACAGATTCACCTGTCTATAGGGTCTTTTCTTCTTACTTCTGCTTACCAAGAATAGTTCAAATAAATTAAACTAAGTCCAGTCATTCTCTCAGCCAGAGGAGAGGGAGAAGGCAAAGTTAGAGGGGCTTCAGATTTTGTTTCCAGCCCTTCCTGTCACCCGAGGGCTTTGTTCCATCAATGTGTTGTCAGATAAACTTGGATGCCTTTCTTGTTTCAAAGACAGACTTCAGTAAGTCAGATCAACAGCTATCTTGTTTCTAGATGACTCTTTTACTTTTTTTCATCTATCAAATGTACCCTAAAAAAATATCCTTTATGACAGACTTAAATCCTTGCTGTAGTTTCAGTCTGTCTTCTTTTGTTTATTCTTCAAAGAACCTGGGAAAAGTTGCTCGTTGTTTCTTTTTCCTATAACATTTCATGGGCTTCCAAATCCAAGCTTTTCCCAAACGGCTTCTTTTCCAGACCAACAGCACTTAGAGAATTTGCAATGCCCATCGTTTGTCCCCCTGTGAATTTGCCTCCCTTTGCATACTCCTGTTTGATTTCCTTACTGCCCTACCAGGAATTCACTTTCTTCCTGTCTTTTGTCGCCCCTGCAGCCGCAATGAGGACCCTGAGAGGTACCCCTCTGTGATCTGGGAGGCCAAGTGCAGCCACTCAGGCTGTATCAATGCTGAAGGGAAGGTGGACCATCACATGAACTCTGTCACCATCCAGCAAGAGATCCTGGTCCTACGGAGGGAGCCTCGGCACTGCCCTTACTCCTTCCGGCTGGAGAAGATGCTGGTGGCGGTGGGCTGCACCTGTGTCACCCCCATCGTCCGCCACGTGGCTTAAGAGCTTTCTGCCTGACCCCTACTCCCCAGATTAGTTAGGCTTTCTGGGGTGTAGACCCAGCCCCATTTCTGACCAAAACCATTTATGTATTTAATAAGTCCTGAAATAACTTTGGGGCGTAAGATTCCACTTTGATGTATTACATGCTTTATTTTCTATTCTTTTAAGACAAGTTTCCAGATTTGTGAATATTATTATTTAAAAGGTAAAACCTATATTTATATGAGCTATTTATGGATCTATTTATGTTTCATAAGTCTTTAGAAAAAAGGTGAAATATATGAGTATCTGTTTTGCCTAGGGAAATCCTAGATAGGATTAAATAGCAGTTGAAAATTTCTGAGCTTGTACTACATATGGCTATAGAATTTTCTCTTCCTTATCTCTTTGTAATACATGACACAGCTGAAAAGAGACTAAATCTAGTTTCATATTTATTAACTTAATTTTGTAAATTATTGAGACATTACAAGACAGACAGCAAGACTAACTGCTCTGTTAAACTGTTGTCATAAAAACTATTTGTAATAATAAAGTTTGGGAAGAAAATTTGCTTCTTTATTCTTTTCTCATTAAAATGTTTTCAGAGAGGCCAGAATACTGGAGTGGGTATCTGTTCCCTTCTCCAGGGGATCTTCCCAACTCGGGGATGAAACCAGGTCTCCCACATTCCAGACATGTTCTTTACCAGCTGAGCCACAAGGGAAACCCAAGAAAACTGGAGTGGGTAGCCTATCCATTCTCTAAGGGATCTTCCTGACCCAGGAATCAAACCAGGGTTTACCTGCATTGCAGGCAGATTCTTTACCAGCTGAGCTACCAAGGAAGCCCTTCAGAGAGGTCAGCCCTTTCCTATTTGGAAGGGTATGCAAATTTATCAATAGAACAAAACAAAGCATGCCTTTGAGTAGCAATACCCTCCACCTGCCCCAATTGCAGATTCTCAATTTTACTCTTTTCAAAACAATAGAGGGATTTCCCTAGCCGTTCAGTGGCTAAGACTCTGTGCTCCCAATGCAGGGGGCCCAGGTTCAATCCCTGGTCAGGGAACTAGATCCCACGTGCTGCAACTAAAGATCCCACATTCTGCAACTAAGACCTGGAGCAGCCAAATAAATATTTTTTTAAAAAAAGACAATAGAGTATGGAGACCCTCATACTATTATCCAGTGCTACGGACACATGCACTCACGAATAAATTAAGCAAATAAAAACAATGGCCCTGGGAAAATGACATATCATTGCTAAAAAAACGTACAGGAGGGAAAAAAAAGATCCTCCCCAAAACAGGACCTGAGGTTTGGCAGGAAGGAGGAAGTTCTGGGAGAAAACATTGTTTTTAGGCTAGAATGGCCTGTGTCTCCCCAAGCTCTGGCTGCTTTTGAAGATTAATGTCAACCAGAGATCTAGAAAAGAACATTTCTCTCTTCTCAGGCCATACCCCTAGGACAGCCCCTCCAGCCCTCGGCCTCTAATTCAGGGCAGTCCAGGACACTGAAAAGAGCCACTGGGGCAAAACAAACTTCAAGCATGAGAAAAGTTCAGCCTAAGTAAAATAAAAACTGAACTGTATTCAATTCCAGAGTAGTTTCACGTTTCAAGTCATAACCATATTTCCCCATCATGGCCAAGCAAGTCATCTTGCCCTACTTCTGGGCAACCCTGAGAATTCTCAAGCTGGTTCCACAGGCTCCCTGCTTCTCAAAAGACCACCTTCTGCATTACTTTATTCCCTATGAACTCCAGCCCCACCCAGGGAACCATGGCTTTTCTCTGCTTCTTTGCCAATTCCAAACCCAAGGTCATCTTCTCCAGCCACGTCCTTCCAATGCCTCTGTATCCCGAGATCTTGAGTCTTATGACCATCTCCCATCATGGTCTTCATACAAGAAATTCACTGGCAGCTACTACTGAAGGTGTCTCACAGTCTCTGCTTTAAAACCTCTCCTTAAAGTATTGCTATTCATTTCTCTTGTTTTCCTTGAATAGTAGTGGTGAAAATAAATGGTGTTTTACTTTGGGATGATGAGAAAATGGCATATACCACCACAGTTCTCACTAGACTGTATTCCTGGGAAATTTGAGAGTGGGAAGAGATGGTTGCTTTCCAAGCCTCTTCTCCCCTGATATGCATTACTTTCATTTCCCCTTCATTTCCCTCAGTGAGCACTATCATTCACCCCATCACCTCTGCTGGAGATCTGTGAGGCACCCCTGACTCTTCCCTCTTCCTCTCTCTCACTCCTGACACCCACACATCCCCAGATTCATGCAGTTTCACTTCCTGAAAGTTCTCCAATTAACCCTCCCCCTGCCCAGGTTCAGGACTTCACCTTTTCTCGTTTCTCTCCTGCTACTGGAACAGCTTCCTGCCTGTTGCTGCTGTTGCTCCTTTCCCTTCAATCCATCCTCCAATATCTATCTGTGGCACGAAATCAGACATAACCGGGCCCTGGTCCTGCTCTGTCTTTAATCTCATGTGACTTCCTACTTGATATTTCACCCTGCCATTATCAAGTCCTTGCTGTGACTGCCACGCTGTTCTTGACCTCAGTACCTGCGTCATGTCCCCTCTGTCTTGTATGCCCCTCTGTCTCATATGCTTTTCCCACACTCTTTCCTCTATTCATACCCTGCCAGTATGGTCTGAATGTTTGTGTCCCCTCCAAATCCAAATCCTAACCCCCTAAGTGATGAGATTGGGAGGCAGGACCATTGCGGGGTCATGAGGGTGGAGCCCTTCCTGAATGAGATTGGTGCCCTTATTAAAGAAGCCCCAGAGAGCCTCCTCAGCGTCCTAAGTGGCTCAGTGGTAAAGAGTCTGCTTGCCAATGCAGGAGACATTAGGGGGACAGTGAAAATATCCTTAATATTTTGAGGGGGTTAAGGGCAGTGGAACAGTGAGATACTTGTTGTTTTTTTTTTTTTTTAGTTGGAGGCTAATTACTTCACAACATTTCAGTGGGTTTTGTCATACATTGATATGAATCAGCCATAGATTTACACGTATTCCCCATCCCGATCCCCCCTCCCACCTCCCTCTCCACCCGGAGATACTTGTTTTTAATTCTGGTTCTTTAGTTCTGGGGATTCTGATATTTTCCTTTATTTTTTAAAAAATTGAGATGTAATTGACATATAAACACTATGTTGGTTTGGGGTGTACAACATAATAATTTGAAATATGCATATATCATAAAATGATTACCACAGTGGGCTTCCCTGATAGCTCAGTTGGTAAAGAATCCACCTGCAATGCAGGAGACCCTGCTTCACATCCTGGGTCGGGAAGATACATATACTGGAGAAGGGATAGGCTGCCTACTCTAGTATCCTTGGGCTTCCCTTGTGGCTCAGCTGGTAAAGAATCTGCCTGCAATGCGGGATACCTGTGTCCGATCCCTGGGTTGGGAAGATTCCCTGCAGAAGGGAAAGTTTTAGGGGTACAACATAATAATTTTATATAAGCATATATCAAAAGATGATTTCTGCAATAAATTTAGCTAAATCTATCATCACACATAGTTACAACTTTTTTTGGTTATGATTAGAACTTTTAAGATCTATTCTCTAAGCAACTTTCAAATATACAATACAGTGTTATTAACTATAGTCACCATGCTATGCATTACAGTTCCAGGACTTCTTTATCTTGCAACTGGAAGTTTGTACCTTCTGACCATTTTCATCCATCTCAGTATTTTTTAAACATAAAATACCTTGCAAGTATATTAAGCTTGTTTAATTTCTAAAAATAAAGAAGATACAAGCCTACACCCAGGAGGAAAATATAAAATACCAAATCAGGAACCAAAATTATATTGATGTCAGGCTTATCCACATCAAACACCAGGAAGTAATAGAGTAAAATCTTCAAAGTCCAGAAGGAGAGAAAGTACAGATCAGACGGCTTCTGCTCAGACAAGACCTCTTTGATCATCAAATGATACATTTGTGAAATTTTATTGAGTTATGCATTTAAGAGTTGCACATTTCTCTGTATGCAATGGTTCAATACAAATTTTGCTTAAGAAAAAAGAACAATGTCTAACACATGTTGGTTCTCAATAAATATTTGTTAAACGAAAGAATAAATGATTCAACCCAAAATGCTCCATCAAATAATATTCTGTGAAGTCAACTGGAAGGCTTTCTCAAGCATGTGAGGACAGAGAAAAATTCTATGTGGGCATCTTCATGGTTAAAAACAACATTCAGAGATAGACTTTGGCTGACTGACAGAAGAATCAAAGCTAAGAATTCAATAACTCAAATGGGCACTTTATTCTTTATATTCTTTATATCCTGGATCCCTGTGAGCCCTGAAACAAACTATTCACTGGGTTAAGTCTAAATAATATTTATAACAATGTTGTAAAAGCTTTTCAAGTGAGTCAAAAAACCAAAAGAAATTGTAAAAAAAAAAAAAAGTAATATATCTAAAAAAGTAAGCTAATAATAATACAATAATCATCAGCATCAAGATGATTGAGCATCAACATCTAGATGATCTATATCATTACCATCATCTAAGCCTGTGATCTAGGTTCAGTGAACCAAGCCCCAAAATGGGAATGAAAACGAGGGACACAGTACAAAGGCAGAAAATTCCTCAGCTTCACTAAAGTGAGGTCAAAAGTTATCACTCCATTCTTGGCTTTGATAAGTAGATGATTTAAAAGTCACCTAATGTGATAAATAAGCTAAAATCTAAACGTAACCATCAGACAGTGTAAACAAATCATAAGCCTTATAAGTCTCCACAAAGGATAAAAGCCAAAAGCAAAGGCACAAGAAAATTCGTAGCGGGGGAGGGGGGACTTGGAAAGTATAAAATAAGGAACAAAATGAGTAAACGTTTAAAATTCACCTCTTAAAGAACAGGGTCTCAATTTGTTTTTGTTTTTGCTTTTTTTTACTTTTGAATATCTAGACTATGAACAAAATGAGTAAACGTTTAAAATTCACCTCTTAAAGAACAGGGTCTCAATTTGTTTTTGTTTTTGCTTTTTTTTACTTTTGAATATCTAGACTATGAACCAAAGTACCAGACACACTCCTACCTCTGAATCTTTGCTCTTGCTGGTCCCTCTGCCTGGCATATTCACCACTAGAAGTTTCACAATATTCCTTCCACTCATTTGAGTCT
The DNA here is from genome assembly GCF_910594005.1 of Cervus elaphus. NCBI lineage: Eukaryota > Metazoa > Chordata > Mammalia > Artiodactyla > Cervidae > Cervus > Cervus elaphus. The sequence continues at coordinate 25,031,670 of NC_057821.1, forward strand.
TCGGGCAAACATCACCTTCTCAGTGAAAGTGTCTCTGACCACCCTGGCAGTCCCTCTGCAACTTCCCTGATTTAATTTTCTTCAATAGCATTCATCTCCTCCTAACATACTATTTTGGGGCTTCCTAGGTGGCTCAGTGGTCAAGAGTCTGCCTGCCAATGCAGGAGAGGCAGGAGACACAGGTTCGATCCCTGGGTTGGGATAATCCCCTGGAGCTGTTGTTCAGTCACTCAGAGGTGCCCAACTCTTTGTGACCCCATGGACTGCAGCATGCCAGACTTCCCTGTCCTTCACCATCTCCTGGAGTTTGCTCAAACTCATGTCCATTGAGTCGATGATGCCATCCAACCATCTCGTCCTCTGTCATCCCCTTCTCCTCCGGCCTTCAATCTTTCCCAGTATCAGGGTCTTTTCCAATGAGTTGGTTCTTTGCATCAGGTGGCCAAAGTATTGGAGCTTCAGCTTCAGCATCAGTCCTTCCAGTGAATATTCAGGGTTGATTTCTTTCAGGATTGACTGGTTTGCTCTCCCTGCTGTCCATGGGACTCTCAGGAGCCTTCTCCAGCACCACAGTTCAAAGGAATCAATTCTTTGGTGCTCAGCCTTTTTTATTGCCCAGCTTTCACATCCATATATGACTACTGGAAAAACCATAGCTTTGACTATACGAACCTTCGTCGGCAAAGTAATATCTCTGCTTTTTAATATGCTGTCTAGGTTTGTGATAGCTTTTCTTCCAAGGAGTAAGTGTCTTTTAATTTCATGGCTGCAGTCACCATCTATAGTGATTTTGGAGCCCAGGAAAATAAAGTCTATCAGTTTCCATTGTTTCCTCATCTGTTTGTCATGAAGTGATGGGACCAGATGCCATGATCTTTGTTTTTTGAATGCTGAGTTTTAAGCCAGCTCTTTCACGCTCTTCTTTCACCTTTATCAAGCAGCTCTTTAGTTCCTTTTCATTTTCTGCCACTAAGGTAGTATCATCAGCATATTTGAGGTTATTGATATTTCTCCCGGCAGTCTTGATTCCAGCTTGTGCTTCATCCAGCCCAGCATTTCACACGATGTACTCCGCATAAAAGTCAAGAAATGGCAACCCACTCCAGTATTCTTGCCTGAAAAATTCCATGGACAGAGGAGCCTGATGGGCTGAAGTCCTTGGGGTTGCAAAGAGTTGGACATAACTGAAGCAGCTGAGCATAGCACAGTTGATTTACAAAGTTGTGTTAGTTTTGAGTGTACAGCAAAGTGGTTCAGATATACATATATGTGTATAATTTTTTCAGATTATTTTCCCTTGTAGATTATTATGAAATATTGGCTATAACTCCTTGCACTATTCCGTAGGTCCTTATTGATTATCTGTTTTATGTATAATAATGGAAACCTCATGCTCATTGACAAGACAAGCATTCAGAACATTGCTCAAAAGATATAAACTGACAATGTAATAAGGCATCAAAATGTCTTTGAAGTACATGCAAAAATATTTACTACCCTTAATAAATAAATTCACATTGAACAATCCCCTATCCAAGTAGCCAGACTTATCTTTTTAACTGTAATAATGTTGGCCAGAATGTGCCAAATTGAGCAATTATTCACTGCTAATTAATGTAAACAGATACAACTTTATGAAAAGCAATTTTATAATTTCACTCAAGAACCTTAAAGATATTCATACTCTTTGGACCTCTAATCATCTAGAAAGTTATTAGAGAAAAATAATATTTTAAAATATATTAATAAAACTACATATAAAACTATCACAGAAGTGAAGTGAAGTCGCTCAGTCGTGTCCGACTCTTTGCGACCCCATGGACAGTAGCCTACCAGGATCTTCAGCCCATGGGATTTTCCAGGCAAGAATACTGGAGTGGGTTGCCATTTCCTTCTCCAGGGGATCTTCCCGACCCAGGGAACGAACCCCGGTCTCCCTCATCATAGGCAGACGCTTTACCGTCTGAGCTACCAGAGAAGCCCACAAAACTATCATAGCTTATCATAAATATCATAAAACATTTTGAAATGTTTAAAATGTAGTATAAGTATTTGAGTAAAAGTCAGGATGAGAGACATGAAACTATTCAATTGTAAATCAGGTATTAAAAACAGGAAGGAAATATTAGTAACAGGAATAAAAATACTAACAGGAATTACTCTAGGTCATGAAGAATGGATTAATTTTCATGTTTTCTGTATAATTTCTGATTTTAAAGTAACACCTTTTTTTTTAATGGCATGCCTTTATGATCTGAAAACTGGAAACTTAAAAAATAACGGTTGCTTGGTAATTCAGATAAATCATTATCATTCTTAATAAAATTATATGATAAATGCAAGGTATGCAGTTACATGAAAATGGCTCTAAGAAAGTCAATATCTGAAACCTGGAACCTCAGACTAAAAAATAAAATAATATAGTATAATTAAAAATAACATAAAGTAAATAAAATAAAACAAGACAAAATAAAACTTTAAAACATCCAGGCTTCCATAATCATGGCCATTGCACCCCCTTGTGGCAGGAATGCCAAGTAGGAAAACAGAAGGTAAGAATCCACTCCAGTTGGGAAAAAACCCACAATATCGCAAATAATACACTTCTAAAAACAAAGCTCTATGTTCAAAACGTCAATAAAAACATCTCACCCACACAAATCAACACTGAAATAAATGTATGCTTTCATCCTTTTTACGCTGTTCTGTCTGTTCCCTGGTATTGAAAACCACCACCATATATATTAACATTCTACACCACCATGAAGGACCCATTCATGTTGAAAGCATAAATTACCCACTCTGGGGCATATTATCAAATGGCTTATTTATTTTTATCAGTTTAGGCCGAATCTCCATCATATGCTCAGCCTTGTGGTTACCTCAGATGAAAAATAAATTCATCAGGATAAAAAGACAGTTATGGTGGCAATTTAGGTGAAGGTAGAGAAACAGGAGGAAATTGAGTTCTGCAGCATTTAAATATCAAAATATCACAAATCAAAAGGCTAACATCGCAATAGTAGTTTTCCACTTCTCACATCGGGGAAGAGTTTTAAATACTACAACACTCGCTCTGATCAAATTTTCCCTCCCAGCATTCCCCCAGAATGGTTTCTCTCACCAACACTCAGCCTCAGTTTTAGTACTTCTATGACTGTAAGCAATTTTTTGGCTGTCTCTCAACCTTCACCCAGAAAAAGAAATATGAACTCTGCATGGGAGAAGTTTCAGAGCAGCTGGGAGAGGAGTGATAAAAGCAATTGAAGGCTTAGGAAATTAAAGGGTTAGAGAGAGAGAGCAGGGAGGTGGCATGTTCCTTTTACTTTTCCTGTTTCTTTAACCAGAAGGCTTATTTAGAATCCAGGTTCAGAAGCTCAGAGCCTGTCGCAAAAAGAGCACTTAGGGAGGCTGGTGTAAATACCGAGAGAGGCCTGAAGCCTTCGAGGGCGGGTGCTTGTCCTTGCAATCCCTCACATTCTCAGGCACCCCCCCCACCCCCCGCCAACCAGGTGTACAATTTAGGGCAGAGCTGATAAGGTTGATTCTCAGGGCATGGAGTTCATTGATGGTGATGGAGAGGAAGTCCGTGTACTCTGTGGTTGAGAGCAAGCAGCCTTCAAAGGCTGCGCTCGAAGGTGATCTCTATCTCACGTGCCTCCTGCTAGAGTGCTGCAGGTGAGTTACTCTCATGAGTTCCTGGAAGGAGTAACAGTACCCGGTGGTTTGCACATACCCAGACGTATGCCATCTAGGGATGAGGATGACGGAGACAGGGGTAGCAGTGAAGATTTTCTCCTACCCTAACATCAACTGAGCCTGCATTAATTACTGGGAAGACAAAGGATAAAAGGCTGGCTTGTTCACCTTTATCTGCCAAGGAGGCCTTAGCTGGGTCTTATTGGATGATTACAAGGATAATTATAAAGCTTACGTTGGAAGAACGTTTGAATGGTCTTCCAGTCCATTCCTCTGTCAAAAGATAAGAAAAAGTGATACCATATATGAACAAAAACATCAAGATTAATTTTTAAGAACTTCAAATATACACCTATCCCAAAACAGTGATTATTACCCCAAAACACAAGAAGTCCTTTTGCCCAACTGAAATCTTTGTCTTGAATTGGGATCATGGACCATTCGATAAAGATTCATTACAACTATTACTTCATTATTGGGAGGAGGGATGCTATGGGATGTCAAAGAAGCCATAATAACCTTTTTGCTTTGTTTTATTTTAATTTGGCTGTGTTCAGTCTTTGTTGTAGTACACGGGCTTACATGGTATGTGGGATCTTAGTTCTCCGACCAGGTATCGAACCCACATACCCTGCATTGGAAGGTGAATTTTAACCATTGGACCATCAGGGAAGTCCCCATAATAACCTTAGTGTTTTAATTAAGAAAGAAATGAATGAATGAAATTGATTCAGGAATAAAGCGGTGTTGGTCATAAGGACATTGAATAATGATATAATACTATGTTAAATTGTATTCAGTAATTGCATACTGCAAAGTGGCATTACCCGTTTAGGAAGATCTATGGAAATTTAACTGAAGTAAGAAATCTTTCTCAGGAAGAATTCTGGAGATGGGGTGAGTGAATGAATGAAAGAGTTGGCCTTAGCTTGGAGTACAGTCAGGTCACCTAGAGGAACAGGACAGTAAGTGGATCCAGGCATGTGGATGTGGGTTTATATATATATATAATTTATATATATATATATAATTTATAGAAGTTCTCTTCTGGTTGCCTTAATTTTCTGGATTAAAAAAAGAAGCAAGATTATCTATCAAGAGTGAAGATGGTGAACGAGGTAGTGGAGATTTGAGGAAATATATAGATCCAGGAGTTAAGAGGCAATAGCTTGGTGACTGGCACCAGAAGATAAGAGAAAACATGTAATAGTCAGGTAGGAGAGTGGAGGCACAAATGAGTGTTTCAGCAGAATTACAGGCCCCACTGAGGTTAGCGGTCATGCATTTCAAGTGAGATTAGTCAGCAGGACTGCAGATTTTTCTCCACCCACATTCAGGCACAAAATAAGTGGAGACTTGAATTTAACTAAGGTTGAATACAACCAAGTGAGAGAGATAAGGATGGAGGTCGTGTGCAAAAGGAGTGGTAATAATAACTGGCCATGGAATTTAAGCAGGATAGGAAGGGGAATAAGGACACAAGGGTAAAGGACTGTAAACTGATTATAGGGTTTAGCAAGGGACAAGGAGACAGGTGACACAGATCGTTAGAGTTGGGGTACTCAACCCTCACACCAGTCACCAATAACTATTAACTTTTCCATTCCACTTGCATGTCACTGAGGTGCAATTTAATCTACTGCTAATTGATGTATCTGGCTCCAATTTAGCCTGGAGAGTAATGGAATTCACCAAGGGCAGAGTGGCCAGATTGGGGGATGAGATGACAGGGGAGTGGAGGAAAGATCAGCTTAGGTTCAAAATCCTAACATGTGGTTTAGTGAGGAAGCAATCAAGAGGAAGTGTCCGAGATAGACTAACACTTGCCTAGAAGTTGAGAGTGCCCACTTGAATAGTACTTGGTGTACAACAAATAGTTACTGAATCTAATTGAAGAATTAAATTGAATGGATACAGGAATGGCATTCACAGCCTGGAGGAACTAATTGAAAAGATATGATTTTCCTGAGAAAGATGGTAAGTAGTGGCAGTAGATATGGTGAGAAGGTATAAATCCGAGAAACTTTTACGGTAAAAATCAGTAGGATTTGATGTGGAAGTTGGGGAGAAGTAGGCAGGAATGGAGAAAGGTAATGATGGCGACCTGATTGCTGACTTGTTTAATGGTGTGGATGGCAATGCCCAACAGTAAGATAAGGAATGGAAGAAAGAAGAGTCTTAGGCTAAGTGCCAATGGGAATGGTGAACGACATTGAGCTTATTGAGTCTGAGCTGTCTGTGGGACATACACGTGGAGATGTCTAATGGGGACGTGGAAAGATGGGCTCAGTCAAGACCCAAGCTTGAGGAACTCACACTGTAAAGCCCCTCAGGCAAAAGCAAGCAGGCTCCAAAACTTAGCAAGGACACATGACCTTGGTTCCTTGCCTCTCTCTCACCCACAGGGGTTGCAGTTTTGATCCCTGGTTCAGAGAGCTGAGATCCCATATGACTCCAGGCCAAAAAAGGATAAAACAGAAACAATATTATAACAAATTCAATAAAGACTAAAGAATATGCTCCCCTTAAAAAAAAAAAAAAGTTACATGTCCAGTCCCTATTATATGACTTAGTAGTCCAGGGCTGTGTTGTTCAGGACTCCATTCCAAGATATTTGTTTGCAATGGAACAGATGTATCAGAATCACCGGGCATCATGAATAACACCAATTAATAAAGAAAATCAATGATGATGGCCGAAGTTTCCAACATATAACTGTGATTGAGAGATGATGGCACAAACACGAAAGCCAGCAAAACCCAGTATCACCTGCAGTGGGTTCTGAATAGAGATGGATGCCAAGCTACCAGGAAATAAGAGAAAGATGAAAGATAGATTATGAATAAAGGATAAAACTAGAACAAGATTACTCATTAAAGAACACATGGCAAGATGCCATATGTTCTGTGAAGAGAGGCTCAGAGGAACACTCCTAAGGTCAGGAAAAGTTGACATAAAAGGGTAGGGGGAAAATATCAGCTTTTCAAATAAAGCATTGACCAAGATGGAGCTGCTGGTACCTGGGATCAGCCCCTTACACATGCAGTCCCCAGGCGGTGACACCCAAACTAAGAGGCAGAGTTCTTTGACAGCACAAGTGTGTAAATCAACATAGTATGATGGGGCTTCCCTTGGCAGCCCAGTGCTTAATACCCTGGTCTTTCAATGCAGGGGGTGAGGGTTTAATCCCTGGTCAGGGAACCACGATCCCACATGCCACATGGTGTGGCCAAAAAAAACCACAACTATATATATATACATATAAGCATATAGTATATACATAAATAATATGTTTTATATATATATGTATATGTATAGTGTGTGTGACATGCAAATTAAAAGCACATTGAAATACCCTGACTCACTCACTGCTGCTGCTGCTGCTAAGTCACGTCAGTCGTGTCCGACTCTGTGCGACCCCATAGATGGCAGCCCACCAGGCTCCCCCATCCCTGGGATTCTCCAGGCAAGAATACTGGAGTGGGTTGCCATTTCGTTCTCCAATGCATGAAAGTAAAAAGTGAAAGTGAAGTTGCTCAGTCGTGTCTGACTGTTGGCGACCCCAAGGACGGCAGCCTACCAGGCTCCTCGGTCCACGGGATTTCCCAGGCAAGAGTACTGGAGTGGGGTGCCATTGCCTTCTCTGGGCTCACTCACTAGCATGACTAAAATTTTAAAACTAGTGATACCAAGTGCAGAGAAGGATGTAGGAGCAACCAGAACTCTCACGTTTCAGTGGGAATGCAAAGCGATAGAATCACTTTGGAAACCAGTTTGGCAGTTAAATGTACACTTATCATAAGCCCCAGGAACCCTACTCTTAGGCATTTACCCAAGAAAAATAAAGGTAGGTCCAAAGATAGGTCCATGTAGGTCCAAACAAAGACCTACATGTAAATTTCTCATCATCATAACCAAAAACTGCAAACTCAAACGTCCACCAACTGGTATAGGAATAAATGTTAACACAGCCATACGACGGGATATAGTCAACAATGATAAGAAGCAAACTGCTGACACATCGGAACATGACTGCATCTGAAAAGCATTATGAATGTGAAAGAAGCCAATTGCTAGAGAATATAACCTCAAGCTAGGCTTCTCCAGTGGTTTAGCTGTAAAGAATCTGCCTGCAATGCAGGAGACACAGAAATGCAAGTTTGATCCCTGGGTCCTGAGTCAGGAAGATCCCCTGGAGGAGAAAATCGCAGCCCACTCCAGTACTCTTGCCTAAGAAATCCTATGGATAGAGGAGCCTGGTAGGCTACAGTCCATAGGGTTGCAAAGAGTCAGACATGACTGAGCAACTGAGTCCACACACACACACACACACACACACACATACACACACACAACCTCAAACTACTTGCTCTTCAAATTTCAGCAAAAGCTCTGTTCTAAGACATCATATTTATATTTGAAAAACATGTATTCAGTTTACTATGTCATTGTACCAGTGATGAGCAAACAATTTTGCCCAAGGGCAAGTTCCAGAAAAGGACAAAAATATTTGCAGGCTACAAGTTATTTTATAAATTATACAGACATGTATATTTTTATCAGGAAGTACAGTACCTCCAACTGGGCTTAAGCATTTGTTTAATACTTCTATAACCAGTGGTTCCAGATTATCTGGAAAATTTTCTGAAATGACAGAGACACACATCGTACAGTATCCGGTTTTAACTTTTGTCCTTAAATAGCTGTTGCTGTTGTGTAAAGTATTCATGAAGTGCATCACTGTCCCAGATAACTGAGTCTTTATCTCTGGGTCATATTCAAGTCAGCTCCCACAAGCCCCGTTCTCTCCGGCTCCATGTCTGTGAGCTGTGTGGTTAACCAGACTGTCTATACCATCCTGACTAGTTGATGGCTCACCATGGTGATGCTTACCACAGAAATGTAATAACTGTGTCTTTCAGCTGCAGAGAGAAAAGAGGGGGGTGGGGGAAATGCATGCATTTTCTTCATTGAAAAGAAGTAGAAACTTTCATCTTGAATAATGTTTGTGTATCACAAACATTCCCTTTGGAGACTCTTCCTCTTTTTTTTTAAGACCTTTTGCCTACGTCATAAACAAGATGGAAAGACAACCCTCAGAATAGAAGAAAATATTTGCAAATGAAGGAATGGACAAAGGATTCATCTCCAAAACATACAAGCATGCATGCAGCTCAATATAAAAAAAAAAAAAACAACTAATTTTTAAAAAATGAACCAAAGACCTAAACAGACATTTCTCCAAAGAAGACATACAGATGACCAATAAACACATGGAAAGATGTTCAACATTGCTCATTATCAGAGAAATGTAAATCAAAACTACTATGAGGCATCCCCTCACACCAAATCAGAATGGCCATCATCAAAAAATCTACAAACACCACATGCTGGAGATGGGGTGGAGAAAGGGACCCCTCTAGCACTGCTGGTGGAAATGTAAATTGACACAACCACAATGGGGAGCAGTATGGAGATTCCTTAAAAAATAAAAATAAAACTACCACGTGACCCAGCAATCCCACTACTGGGCATAGATCCTGAGGAAACCATAATTCAAAAAGACACATGTCTCCCAATGCTCATTGCAGCACTATTTACAATAGCAGGACATTGACAGAGAAATGGATAAAGTTGTGGTACACACATACAGTAGAATATTACTCAGCCATGAAAAGGAATGAAATTGGGTCATTTATAGTGATGCGGATGAAATTAGAGTTTGTCATGTATAAGTAAGTCAGAGAGAGAGAAATAAATATAGATTAGCACATATGTATGGAATCTAGAAAGATGGTACAGAGGAGCTGCAGGAATAGAGACACAGAAGTAGAGAATAGACATGTGGTCACAGTGGGGGGGACAGGAAGGGTCTAATTGGGAGGATAGCACTGACATATGTATTCTTGTTGTTCAGTCACTAAGTCATGTTTGACTCTTTTGCAACCCCATGGACTGTAGCCCACTGGGCTCCTCTGTCTACAGGATTTCCCAGGCAAGAATACTGGAATGGGTTGCCATTTCCTTCTCCAGGGGATGTTCCCAGACCAGGGAACATCGTCCCCTGCATTGGCTGGCGGATTCTTCACCATTGCGCTACGAGGGAAGCCCCATATATACACAATGCTGCTACTGCTGCTAAGTCACTTCAGTCGTGTCCGACTCTGTGTGACCCCATAGACGGCAGACCACCAGGCTCCGCCTCCCCTGGGATTCTCCAGGCAAGAACACTGGAGTGGGCTGCCATTTCCTTCTCCAATGCATGAAAGTGAAAAGTGAAAGTGAAGTCACTCAGTCGTGTCCTACTCTTCGCGACCCCATGAACTGCAGCCTACCAGGCTCCTCCGTCCATGGGATTTTCCAGGCAAGAGTACTTGAGTGGGGTGCCATTGCCTCCTCCACTACCATGTGTAAAATAGATAGCTAGTGGGAAGCTGCTGTATATAGCATAGGGAGCTCAGCTCAGTGCTCTGTGCTGACTCAGATGGGTGTGATATGGGGGAAGGGGATAGTGTCATGAGGGAGGGGATATATGTATACATACAGTTGAGTCACTTCGTTGTATAGCAGAAATTAACACAACATTGTAAATCAATTATACTACACTTTTTAAAAAGACCCTTTGCCTGTTCTCAGCCTCAGCTCCGAGTTCCGGGCTAAAGAAAATTCAAACAGGGAAAACCTGGCTCTACTGCTAGAAGAGAAATATTCCACAATCATTCATTACTCAACTTGAAATACTCCTGACTTGTTACTATAGTTGTAATTTTTCCAAATTTCTTCAAACTGGAGATCAGCAAGTTCGAATAGGTTCTAAATAAAAAAGGAAGAAAGAGAGTGGAAAGGACAGAGAGAAGAAAGGAAGGAAAGAAAGAAGATAGGGAGGGGGGGAAAGGTAGGAAAGTGAAATTGCTCAGTCGTGTCCAACTCTTTGCGACCCCATGAACTGTAGCCTACCAGGCTCCTCAGTCCATGGAATTTTCCAGGCAAGAGTACTGGAGTGGGTTGCCATTTCCTTCTCCAGGGGATCTTCCAGACCCAGGGATCGAATCCGGGTCTCCCACATTGCAGGCAGACACTCTACCGTCTGAGCCACCAAGGAAGCGGGGAAAGGTAGAAGGAGGGACAAAAGAGGAAAAGAAGGAAGGAAAAAGAGCTCCTATGGAGAAGATACTGCTCAACGTACATTTCTAAATGATCGATTTTAATTACTCCTGCTGAATGTTCAGAAATGACTAAAAAAATCAATGAGCTTAATCTCCCACATTTATGGTGGTAGCAGCACATATTAGAAAATTGGGTGTATCCATCATAAGTGTGACTTGGCCACCATGTCCTTCTACTCTCTCCTCCCGAATCAAGTCAGCAGAAATCAAATCTCAGAGTTGCTTTTCACACCTCATCATACAGAGTGTTTTTTAATGCACAAGTATATATGATTGACCATATATTGTTTTATAGCATGAAATTTAACCAAACATATAACTAAACAAGGTAAACTTAAAATATGACAACCCTATCAAGCTGAGGTAAATACTATTAAGACATGTATGAATTACTAACTCTCAGTAATTCACAGAGGCCATGATTCCTGGGGGTTCTGTCACTTGCACAAGTTTGGGGACATCTGTCCAGCAATCCTTGTGTGATACCAAAGTCTATCATTCTCTTCAAAACGTCAGTCCTACTCTCATCCTCCTCCTGCTTGCTGAACCGAAAGCCTTCAACAGACACACTTTTGCTCACTTACAAGCTTTCCTTCTGCCTCAGAGATAGTTTTAGCAGTAGAAGGAGAGAGACAGACAGACAGAGACAAAGATAGAAAAGCATTTGGTGCCCAAAGGCAAACCTTTCCAGTCAGGTCACATCAGAGCCACCTGGAAGGAGAAAGTGGGTCACAAACAAGATCAGAGAGCAATACCTAGGAACCCAGGAGCCTGGAAGAATCCAAGATTCCCTCCAGGAATCCCTACAGGGAGGAGGAGCCCTTTGGCTGACTAAAATTCCAATCTTAGATAATAAAATTGGAAAAAATTTTTGGATAGACAGAAGGACCCCAGGTGACCGAGGTTGTCTTTCCTGACTTTTTCTGTCTTCCTTGCAGGCCACAAGCATCACGGTAGAGGGAATGGCACCTTTGTGATCGCTGATTCCCCTGTAACTGACACAGTACATGTGTGTGTACCAAGTCTCTTCAGTCGTGTCCAGCTCTTTGCAATCCCACAGATGGTAGGCTGCCAGGCTCCTCTGTCCATGGTGATTCTCCAGGCAAGAATACTGGAGTAGGTTGCCATGCTCTCCTCCAGGGAAGGAAATGAAAGAGAAAATAACCTTCAAAGATAAGAGCACAAGATGGGAAGTGGTGGTAAAGGTAGAGAATTCAGATTCTGATCTAGCCCTGGGGGATAGACTGTGGGGCAGCCATAAGAAATATCAAGGCTTCAGGTAGCTAGCACCTTTCAAATTGGCACCGTGGCCTCTCCCAGGGGGTGGGACCAAATAAGAAAGTGTGAAGGGTCATACAAATCAGATGTTTCAAGCAGAAGTGTGGGTTTGATATGCCTTCTTCTCATTCCATTTGCTGCACCTTTCCTCACCTGCCACACCGACTTGGTAGAGGAGGTTTGTGTTGTGGGGGGAAGGATGAGGCAGGAAAGAATCACTCATCACCTAGCTCCTGAGAGCTTCAACAGATAATCTCGGCAGTATCAGGCTGGTAAATGCAGTGGTCCTGGTATTGAGCGACTTCCCAACCTGCCCTTTACCCTCCTCCAAGCATCGCTCCAGAGGGTACCATGACCGGGATGTCTCCTTACATCGGGGAGAAGAAAAACACAAACAGTTCCACATCACAGAGATTCCCATTGTGAGACAACATCTGTTTCTGTGAGTCCAAGTGACTGGGTGTGTGTGTCTGTGCGTGTGTGTCTGTGTGTGTGTGTGATGGCTGCCTGGGGTTAAGAGCCTCCACTACCCTCTGCTAGGTTTGGCTCAGCTGGTCAAGGGAGATGCACTAGGGCACACATATCTTTCTGTCACTTTCCAAACCAACTACTCTCTCAACCAGACTTTTCAGGGTAGTGTTCCAAGTCCAGTGTGTCCCAAACAGTCTGATTTACTTAGAGCTGTGCCCACCACTGTAGTCATCTGGGCCAGGGGAAAACAGCAGCTGATTTGTCCTAGGGCTGCTGGGACTGGAGCCCTTAAAAGGAAGATTTTCAGAGGATGACTAGAAAATTGAATCTACCTTACCAGCTCAATACATCAGCCTCCTAGAGGTGTGTATTTTTAATTTTTCAAGAAAATCCTTAACGGAGACGTTTCAAAGAGAGGATTTCAGCAAAGCACAAAGATATATTTCAGAGGTAGAGTCTCTTCCCATGACCCACAAATCACAGCACAGAGAATGGTCTCTCTTGCTAAGCTTGAGATCCAACCATACCTGACATTCTTGGAGGAATCCCAAGTGAGGATGAGAACAAAGACTGAGAGGCTATGAAAGTGGAGGAAGCAGGTTTTCCTGCAAAACAGCATGCCCAGAAAGACTAATAGCCATCTACCCTACCATGTTGCCTTATTGCCCTTTAACCCAGCAAATTCAAAGAGCTGGGTGAAGCCAAAGGATTTCAAAGAATCCTTATATGAAATGTGATTGTCATGCACTGTTTACTTTTATATGTTTAACCTTGAAAGGCTACAAGTAGAATGAAGGTCATTTGGGAGGCTGAAAATGTAGGTCGAGTTCAAGTTCGTGGAAGGAGCACCCTGCCAACACTGACTTCCTTCCCCTGAGGTTACTGTAAGAAGTTGCCTGTTTCAGTCAGACGCTGAGAAGCCAACTTCAGGTCCCAGAATGCTCTTCATGCGTCTCCCACACACAGATCAGCAGTCAAACTGAAACAGCATCCCTCTGCATCCTTTCAGACCCCCACATGAGTGAGTCAGAGCCATTTCCCAGCCTCCACTTTCTGCTCTCACCAAAGGCATGGTTCAATAGAACTGGCCCCTGGATAAAGCCAACTGTCCAGAATACACTAAAAAGAGGTCTCAACACTTGAACCTCCATTACTGCTCTGCGACATGAACATTCGCCAGGAGATTAGAAACGGGTAGACCATGTGCCGTGTTAGTTGCCCAGTTGTGTACGACACTTTGCGACCCCATAGACTGTAGCTCACCAGGCCCCTCTGTCCATGGAATTCTCCAGGCAAGTATACTGGAGTGAGTGGATTGCCAGTCCTTTTTCCAGGGGATCTTCCCTACCCAGGGATCAAATCCAGGTCTCCTGCATTGTGGGCAGGTTCTTAACTGTCTGAGCCACCAGGGAAGCCTGGGTGGACAATAATTTCTTGAGTGAGTGTTCTCCCAGCCTGGAAATACAAGTCTTAATGAGGCTAATCAAACATCCACGTTGATGAAAACTTAGCCATGCAAGAAAGAAAATGAAGATTCAGTTAGTTTCCTATCACTGCTGTAACAATTTACTGCACGCTCGGTGGCAGAAAACAGCACACATTTATTCTCTTACAAGTGCACTGGGTCAAAGTCAAGGTATCAGCAGGGGATCTGTGTCTGGAGGGGCTGTGCTCCCTCCAGAGGGTCTAGGGGAGAACAGTTTCTTTGCCATTTGCAGCTTCCAGAGCTGCATCCCTCGACTGTGGTCCCTTCCTTCATCTTCAAAGCACATCACTCCAACCTCTTTAATCAGTCACATCATCACATCACATCATATTTTGTCCTCAAATCTCCCTCTGCCTCCCTCTTATAAGGACATCTGAGATTACATTTAGAGTCCACCACAACAATCCAAGCGATTCTCCCCATCTCAACCACCTTCATGTGATCAAATCTACGAAGTCTCTTTTGCCATTTAAGGTAACATTCACACATTCCAGGGATTAGAGCATGAATATCTTTGGGGCTGTAATTCAACCTACCATAACATGCAAGAAAGAGTTTCGAAGAAGAAAACAATCAGACACACCCTACAGCACTGTTAACACAACTGAACATAAGATTCTCTTGATTATTTAGGAAACAATATCTAAGTTTTTCCTCATTAAGAATATCAATGATCACCATACTCTAGGAGCACAGAAATGCTTGTGAATATAGAGTTCTGGAGAATAAATGAAGCCAGAAATTCAGCTCTTTGACTTCAGAATAAACTATAAGGTATGGAATCATTTTTGTTCAGTAAGAGTGCCCTAAAATCTTTGAAATCTTAGAGCAAATAGTAGAGAATTTGAGAATTTATTTTCAAGAGGCAAGCAAATTTTTTGTTTTGCACTAGATGTATCTTGAAACTGCCTTTTTTTTTTTCTGAGAAATGCAAACAGTTGGGTCATTTAATTATGCAAATATAAAAGAGAGCAACTTAGGAATTAGAGCTCCTGGGGATTAAATTGCTTTCTGTAAAAGGTGATTTTAAAGGTCATTTATACCGTAGTCAGAGTTCCATTTCTGCAGACTATGTCCTTTGCAAAAAATTCTTATCAGTATTCTGTGTTACTTACCCTGTTGTTTTTTAATATACAGATCTGTGTTAGTGAGATTTTAATTAGCACTTGTTGAGATGGCCAAAAATGCTGCAAAGATATAAAGGCACAATTTTAAACTCCTGCTGGGAGACAGAACCAAATATAGAATTGAATTAGGCATAGCTCAGGTTGCCTGGACTCACAAATTTAAGGCTGAATGAACATTTAGAAAGGGCAACAAAGCTGGGCTATTGCAATCTGAAATAATTGTTCTTGGGGCCTGACTTGATTACTATGACCATGTAGTAAATTATCCCTCAAATTTCCTGGTATAAAGTAACCATTTTAAGTTCAGAGCTAATATTATATTCAATGGTGAGGGGTTGAGAGCTTTTCCTCTAAGATCAGGAACAAGACAAGTGTTCTCACTCTCTTCACTCCCATTCAACATACTACTAGAAGACCTAGTCTGAGTGATCAGGTAAGAAAAAGAAATACGGGGCATTCAAATTGGAAAGGAAGAAATAAAATTATCTTTGTTTTCAGATGACATGACTTTTTTTAGAGAAAGTCCTAAAGACCCATGAAATAACCATGCAATCTAATCAACAACTTCAGTAAGACTGCAGGATACAAAATTAACATGAGGAAATTAGTAGCATCTTTATACACGAACAATGAATTATCTGAAAAAGAAATAAAGAAGCAATCTCATTTACAACAGCATCAAAACCAATAAAAGACTTAGAAATAAATTTAGCCAAAGAGGTATAAGATCTGTCACTGAAAGCTATGAGACAATGATGAAAGTAACTAGAGAAAACACAAATAAATAAAATAATATCCTATGTTCATAGATTGGAAGAATTAATATTGTTAAAATTTCCATACTGCCCAAAGCCATCTATAGTTTTAATGTACTACACATCAAGATTTCAATGGAATTTTTATAGAAATAGAAAGCACAGTCCTAATATTCATTTGGAACCATAAAAGACATCAAATAGCCAAAGAAATATTGAGGAAGAAGAGCAAAACTGAAGGCATCACTCTTGCTGATGTTAAGCTGTATTATGAAGCCATTGTAATCAAGATGGTATAGTATAGACACAATAGGCATACAGACCAATGGAATAGAATCAAAAGCCCTAAATAAACCCCATGCACTTATGATAAAGTAATTGATAAAAGAGCTAAGAATATACTAAATGGAGAAAAGACAGTCTCTTCAATAAATGTTGCTGGGAAAATTGGATATTCACATTCAAAAGAATGAAACTGGACTCCTGTTTTACAGAAGTTACTCATAAAAATTATCTTAAAATAGATTAAAGCTTAAATGCATTATATTTTTTAAAAAGATTTAAATTTAAGACCTGAAATCATTAAACTCCTAAAAGAAAACATAGGTAAAAAACTCCTTGACATTGATTTTGGCAATGAACTTTTAGGTATGACACCTAAAACACAAGCAACAAAAGCAAAAGTAAATAATAAGTGGGACTACATCAAACCAAAAAACTTCTGCACAATAAAAGAAACAATCAACAGAATTAAAAAACAACTTATGGAATGGGAGAAAATATTTTCAAATCACTTGTGTGAAAAGGGGTTAATATCCAAAATATATAAGAAACTCATACAACTCAATAACAAAAAAAATTCAATTTAAAAATGGGTAAAGAACTTTATTGTGTGTTCCTGAATGCCAGTTGCACCATCTGGGGGTGGGGGTTTCCCTCACATCTGTATTTAGTAATTCTCAGACACAAGCTGGGTGTCGTGTAATTCAACTCAATCCTGACACCACCTACTCCAAGATAGTGATAGATTCCACAAGGCAAGGGTTCAGTCCTACAGGACTCCACCAAACCCTCACCACAGGTGACCATCACAAGCCCAGGTTGTTACTTGTGCTTCTGGCCAACTTGCTACAGATTGGAAGTTCCCATGACCCCCTTGTAGAGTTTGATTGATTTGACAGAGTAGCTCACAGAACTCAGAGAAACATTTTGCTTACTAGATCCCCAGCTTATTATTTAAAAAAAAAAAAAAATGTAACTGAGAAACAGCCAAATGGAAGAGATGTGTAGGTCAAGGGATATGGAAAGGTTGCAGAACTTCCATGCCCTCTCTAGACTCATCAAATTTTCTCCCCAAATTTTCACCTGTTCACCAACCCAGAAGTTCTCTGAAGCTAGTCCTTTAGGGTCTTTACAGAGGCTTCATTACATAGAATAGATTCAATTTCACAGTGTATACATATGCCAAATCATTGTGTTATATACCTTAAACTCATACAATGTTATATGCCAATTATATCTCAATTTATTGGAATTTATTTACTGGAAAAAATTAAACAACCATTTCATTTCAATCACAAAACTTTAAGAAGGCCTTAACCGGGCTCTTGGGATATCATGAGCAGGATGATTTCCTGGGTACAAAACCCATATAGTCACATAGGATCCTCAGCTTAAATAGGCGCAGTGCTTGGTTATATTCTTTGCTTAACATTCTTAATTTTTTAACCAGAAGTTGTGCACTTTAATTTGTTACTGGTCTCCACAAACCCTGTAGCTGGTCCTGCTCATGAGGTGCCTTCAAATACTGGCTGGGCTTATGGTCCTTTAAATATTGAGTTGGCTAGAGGGAGCAAGATGGCTCCCTCATGTGGCTGTCAACTGGGAGTGCCCTGGGATTGTCAACCAGAGCATCTATATATACTGGTGGCTCAGTGGTAAAGAATCTGTCCGCCAATGCAGGAAACGCAGGTTCAATCCCTGGGTCGGGAAGATCCCGTGGAGAAGGGAAAGGTTACTCACTCCAGTATTCTTGCCTGGGAAATCCCATGGTGGGCTACAGTCCATGGAGTCACAAAAAAGTCAGACACAACTTAGGACTACACAACAACAAAATATACACCACATCTTCTTCATCCATTCATCTGTTTATGGGCACTTAGGTTGCTTCCATATCTTGACTATTGTAAATAATGCTGCTATAACCACTGAGTTGCAGGTTCAAATTAGTGTTTTGGTTTTTTTCAGATATATCCCCAGGAGTGCAATTGTTGGGTCATATGGTAGCTCCATTTTTAGTTTTTTGAGAAACCTCCATACGGTAACTGTACCCAGTAAAAGTCATTCTCAGATGACAAGAACTTGAATTCATCTAAATTCTCAAACCCAAATCATAGTGCTTCGTGGATTTCTCAAAGCTAAGCTACACAGAAAAAGAAAAGAGTTGTTTTCTTCTACACTTAATTCTATGTCGGCATGTTTTCAAATACAGTAACCAGAAGTTTGGCATCCCGTATGCAGATGTAGTCAAAAGCGAGTGGCTTTCTTAATGGATCTCACTTGAGGTTTGAGATGACCGCAGAAGGTAATCAGGAGTTTGACAAGTGGTCTGTGGGAAATCAGGGTATTTTTTCTCACAGATATTGAAAAGCCCAGGAGTGTGGAATAAGCAGATGCCCAGGGCTCCAAGAAATTCTAGCCTGATGGATTAGTATTTTCAGAATTTTCCATGAGTGGTGTGTCCCTTCCAGGGAGGCCCATCGCTCTCAGACCCCACCCCAGCTTCACCACAGGCAGTCCATCCAGAGCTATGCCGCCTAGATCTGGTTTCTGTCAGAATCACGAGAATGTGGGTTGTGGGAAATGGTTACATGGGTTCTGGTGTGGTCCCCACCACAAACAAGGTCTGGTCCTTGCCTTCAGGCCATGCAAAGGGCTGTGGTGTGTCACCTACAGACACATGTAAGAAAACCACAGAAGTAAGCCAGTGGAGTAGAAAGTCTCTGAGTTTTGCAACAGCCACAACTTCGAACAACTCATAAACCCATCTTTGCCTGGTACATTGATTTACTTGACTTTGAAAAACAAGAATTAAAAGGTGGGAGCATTGATTCACAGCCCTTGCATAAGGGGGTTGTAAGTAAGACTAGTAACAGCTAGTTAGAGCAGGAAGCTGCTTGATGTTTATTATTTCATTTAATCTATACCACAATCCTATGAGGCAACGATTAGGATCATCCTCATTTTACAGTTGAGGAAGCTGAGACTCAGAGAAGTTAAGTAACTTGCCCAATGTAGGCTACAGTGAACATTTGGGCCCCAGGGGAATTTTATTAATGAGTTAAATCTATAGCTTCCTCCATAAAGGATCAGATTTGTGGTTACCAGAGGCAAGGCGTAAGAGAAGGGAGAATCGGACAAAGAGGGTCAAAATGTACAAACTTACAGTTATAAGATAAATAAGTACTAGGAACGTAGTGTGCATGCATTCTAAGTCATTTCAATCATGCCCAATTCTGTATGACCCCATGGACTGTAGCCTGCCAGGCTCCTCTGTCCATGGGATTCTTCCAGCAAGAATACGGGAATGGGTTGCCATGTGCATTTCCTCTCCTGGGGCCAAACAAAACGGGAAACAAGTTCTGTGCCTCTTGGGATAATGACAGTAACTAGGCGCTCACCATTTCCTGGGTGCTCAAATGTCTTTTATACTTTTTGTTTCAATTACATTACACTACTATTTAAAATAGGTATTATCTTCCACTTAACATGTGAGGAAACTGTCTCAGAAGGACTAATTTGCCTACATTTATACATCCAGAAGAGAGTAGAATCAAGATTCAAAGTTAAGGGTTGTCTAAACATCAAATGAAATTTCTACCTTTCTTAGAAAAGAAAAGAAAACCAAACCAATTTCATAACGTTTCTCCTTATGCCACCTCATAAGTATAGATGCTTTTATTCAGGTTTGGGGAGGAGGAGAGAGGAAGAGAAAGAAATGAGAATGTGTTTTTCCACTCAGCCAAGTCTTCATATGTATGAAGTGGATATCAAAAGATAAGGCTATGTGCTTTGAAGTTTCCACGTGGAAAGATTTCCTCTCTCCACACCCTATACTAATGGTTGGTTTGGACACCAGAACCACTCAACTTGACTACTTCTCCTACAGGCAGAAGAAGACACTTCCAAGTCCCAGATAGCTGGGTGCAGAGTTGAGGAGCTCAGGAGGGTCTCAGGCGGTTGCCAGGGGAAGACAGGGAGCCATCATTCCCTAGGGACCTAGGCTAGGGAAGCTGGAGACAACAGGGTGCAGTGCGCCACCTTGTGAGGGGGGAAGGATAAGCTGTAACTCAGGGCCGAGCCTCCAGGGGGCGCCATGCACAATGTACTTGGAAATGGGGGCAAGGGAGGTCCTTCAGTCCCGGTTCCCAGAGCCAGCCCAAGGCCACAGACTGCAGTGGGTCCTTATTGAAAATGCTATAGAACCAACGTGAAAAGTCACGAGCTTGAAGTCGGTGAACCTGTTTCTGTCACTAATTACCCAAGTGACTGACCTTGAGCAAGTCATCTAATTCCTCTGGGCCTCATCAGCAAATGAGAAAGGTTGACAGGTGATCTACAGGGGCCCGTCCAGCTCTAACTTTGTGAGTCTACCACAGAAGTTGCCTTCTCTCTGACCGTCTTAATGGCCTTCCAGTTTTTACCCCTTTATACACTTGCCACCAAAATCCTCCTATGAAATAACAGCTGTGCTCTTTCCACATCTGTAATAAAGCATATACCATCCACACGTGGGCCTTGTGCTACTGTCCTTCGCCTACTGCCACGTTCATTCATTCATTTACTCAATCTTTCTTTCAAGAACTATTTATGCGTATCCCCCACTGTGTGGGCTTCCCTGGTGGCTCAGATGGTAAAGAATCTGCCCGCAATGTGGGAGACCTGGGTTCAGTCTCTTGGTTTGGAAGATCCCTTGGAGGAGGGCATGGCAACCCACTCCAGTATTCTTGCTTGGAGAATCCCCATGGACAGAGGACCCTGGCATGCTACAGTCCGTGGGGTTGCAAAGAGTTGGACACAACTGA
Organism: Cervus elaphus; assembly: GCF_910594005.1. Lineage (NCBI taxonomy): Eukaryota > Metazoa > Chordata > Mammalia > Artiodactyla > Cervidae > Cervus > Cervus elaphus. Next base: position 25,052,736 of record NC_057821.1, read on the forward strand.
CTAAGCGCAGCACAGCACCCCACTAGGTACCTCCACATTATCTCAGGCATATGCTGTTCCCCAGCACACAAAGGTTTTTTTGAGCCTCAGTGCTTTTGTTTATACTGTTCCCTTTGCTAGGATTGCCCTTCTCTCATTTTCTTCTAAGTAAGTAACTGTTAGTTGCTCAGTCATGTCTGATTCATTGCAATCCCATGGACTGTAGCCTGTCAGGCTCCTCTGTCCACGGAATTCTCCAGGCAAGAATATTGGAGTGGGTTACCATTCCCTTCTCCAGGGGATCTACCTGACCCAGGAGTCAAATCCCGGTCTTCCTTATTGTGGGCAGATTCTTCACCATCTGAGCCACCAGGGACCCCCCATTTTCCTCTAGAGCAATTCAATCATCCCAGTGCAAAAGTCATTGTCTTTCTTGAATGTCCTGATGAGCTATCATCTTCTGTGTCTTCTCTAAATTTCAGACTGATCATACTACTTGGCACATTGTTTTGAAATTACATGTGACCACATGTAATGAGATAATATCTTAATACACACAGACATGTACTTTTCCCCTCAATGTCCTTCACCTCTATATTTCTCTCGCCACTCAGTTGGAAGCTTTCTAAATGTATTACCCTCAGGGTAAGGCTATTACTGCCAAAATGAACAGAGAAAGGTCCATTGCACAGATAAGAACACCTATATGGACTTGTGGGATTCACAGCAAATTCATGAAGCTGATAGCTATGAGAGAAAATATTCTTTTAGATTCCAAGAGGCTGAGCACTTTAAGTACGAACATCAATGTTTATACCATAAGTAGAAGACTCCGCAGCAAGAAGAAGAACCCACTTACCAGTGACTCCAGCCCCACCCCCACCTACAGACAGTAAAAGTTGCCCCCATTAAAGAGTGCAAAATGGCTTCTGGGCTCCTGCCTCTGCCCATCCTCAGACCAAGTTGCAGATGGGAATGAGAACTGATGTCCTATATCCTCTCTGGAAAGCAGCAGAATGCAGATGTACCCTGAGCAGGTGGTGTGTTTCAGTGAAGGAAGAAATGTGGTGTATCTGGGCAAGAGAGGGACCAGTGAGCCTCAGAGCAGTAGGGAGACCAGAATCTCAGAAGCTTTGTGTCCTCAAGAAGCATAAGCGATGCATGAAAGATCACCAGTGACCCCAGATGCAGTGACCGCCATGGCTCTCGTGACCAAGGGGCTCTGTGGGCAGCTGCTACCAACACGATTGGCTGCCCACCCACCATGTGCATTTCTTACTTTTCTTCGTGTCTGCGGTGGCTTCCACAGTGGCCAATGGATGTTCACTTTGTAAAATAATACAGCCAGGAAGATGGAGCAGTAAAGAGTTATCAGGGAATGTGAGCTCTGTTTGCACCATTTTTCCTTAACTTTCCTGGTAATCCCCAAGAATCACTAATAATAGAGTAACTCTCCAAGGCATGGCAAAACAGAGAGAAGACTGATAGTTGCCAAGGGCAGAGGATGGGGGGAATGGGCAGATTTTGGGTGAAGGAAACATACTTTCAGTTATGAGATGAATAAGTTCTGAGGATTGAGTGTACTGCCTGATGACTGTACTTATTAATAACAATATTGTATTCTTGAAATTTGCTGAGAAAGTGCATCTTAAATGTTCCCACCACACCCACAAAAAAAAAAAAATACCTAGGTGAAGGGATGGAAAAGGGATGGAAATGTTATCAAACTTTATTGTGGTAGTACTCATCTCTCCATACATACACGTATCAAATCATTACACTGTACAACTGAAATTTACACCAGGTTACTTATCAGTTAAGTCTCAATTAAGCTAGGGGGAAAAAAACTAATATTACCAAAATCATTCACAAATAATAATAGTAATTCTGACACTAGCACTCTGATGAAACATCAAAAATAAATGACAGCTATATAGAATTTCATAATCTTCAGGTTCACAAGGTTTGTGAATACAAGCTAAGACAGAACACAAAGATCTCAAGTGTCTTTCAACCATTAACAGTTTATTATATTAGCCCCTGATATATTAATTTTTCTCCCAGAATTTTATATAGTCAGTACATCATAAATACCTGGAGAGTTTCCTTACAAGTATAAATATCAGACCAACCTCATCTGTATTTAGCAATTTTAATAAACATGTGCTAGACCCTTAGCCCCACCCTTGCCACCCACCCCAGCCTACACAGCCCCTCCCACACTCTCTTACATTGTGGTTACATATCTGTTGCACTTTGTGACCCAGAAGTCAGTTTTGCAAGCAGAGCCCCCACCCACTGACTGTATGACCAGGAGATGGTCATCATAGCACATAAGCAGAATGGGACCTGCATTCTCCTCCATCTATTTTTAGGGGGTTGGGACATTGGAACATCTCAGGACAACATAAAGATTCTGACGCCCCAGAAAATGACTCTATCTAACACAAAGCCTGGAGGATCCATGCAGATATTACGAAGAGACCTGGGAAGTGGAGGGAGATGGGAACCACGCTGGACTCACGACAGAGTGCTGGCTAAGCAGGGGCGTTTCTACAGCTTCTTCAGCTGAGCTGATCTGCCACCTTCGAGTCACCCACGTGGCGGACCACGGGGGTGACGCAGGTGCAGCCCACAGTCACCAGCACCTTTTCCAGCCGGAACAAGCCAGGACAGCCCTGTGGCTCCCTCCGGAGGACCAGGAGCTCCTGCTGGATGGGGACGGAGTTCAGGGACCAGTCTTCCTCCCCCTGGGCGTTGATGCAGCCAGTGTGTCTGCACTGGGCCTCCGCGATCTCTGAGGGGAACCGGTTGGGGTCCCGGGTGATGCTGTAGGAAGAAGCGGGGACAAGTAGATGGTGAGATCAGGCAGGAAAGATGCACAAAGGATGGGGACCCCGCGGCACTGGACGCCCACCTGCAGGAAGGCGATGCAGGGCAACACGGGGCTGCAGCGCAGGCGCAGAACACACAGCCTGGACTCATGCCGGCCCCTGGCGGGGTGCTTAACTCCCTAAGTCTATGTTTCCTCAACTATAAAACATTGGCATCCATAAATGTTAGATTTTTCAGTTCCTTTTTTTTTTACATTTTTATTATGAGAGCCATCTTTCATCCTTTGATTAGAGATTGAACATCACTAGGAGGTCCCCCAATATACAGTCTCCAAAGCCTGCTGCTTGGGAAAGAAAACCAAAGCCCTGGGGGGTTGTGAATACAATGCCTTCTTTCAATTTCTCCCTCCATGCCAGGAGGCATAAAGGCCAATCCAGCCTACTAGCCACAGTACATACTCCCTTTCCAAGGAAAGGAAATACATGCCGGCAGCCCCAGAAACACTTCTAATAGTCCCCAGACTCTGTTTTCATACTTATATTTAGAGCATCTAAATGAAAGTTTGGTACTCCAAGAATCTCTGTGTAAGACAAAATCCCAAGTCTGTATCCTGAACATCCCCACCTAGCATCTTCCTTCCCCAGCTGGCCTTTCTCCTCCACTCTGCCCTCTCCACTCCTTGAAGATGGAAATCCAATCTGAGTGGCTTTCTCTGAACTGACTTTTCTGGTCCCCCCCTTATCCCCACACAGAGACCATTATGTGGGCTGCTTTAAAGAGCCCTCTCTTCCAACACACAAAAAAGTTTCTCAGTTCCAAACCCAGGGCTGCATGAAGCAGAAAAAGGCAAAGCATCAGGAGAGATTGGAGGCAAAACAGGCTTTTGAGCACATAGGAGGACTTAGCCCAAAGTAGCAAGAAAAGGGGAGCTCCCAGGAAAAGTGGGATTTCTGCTTTTAAGAGTCAATGTAAGGACTGTTATTTTTTCTGTATTTTTGAACTTCTTTACTGTATGGTTAGAATAAATTAACATATTTTCCCAAAGAACGTGGAGATCAGTCTCCTTGGCACGTACTTGTAATCCCAGGGGGAGATGGAGCGGTTCTGCAAATTGTATGAGAGGAGACCTCCCTGGCTCTGCCTGCGGATGCGGATGTCAACCCTCACAGTGTGGTCTTCCAGAGGAGGGCAGAGGCCAGGATCCCCAGATTTGGGGGGTTTCCGAGCTTCCCCCTCCCCTAGGAGGGTGAGTCCCAATGTCAACAGCAGCAGGGACTTGACCTGGAAGTAGATAAGAATGAGGTTGGTTAGGGACTCTATGGTCACTTGCTGACAAGAGACAGGTCATGCTTCAGCTGAACTCAGCATCCCTGGGACAGGATCAGGGCTCCTCTCTGAACTTCAGATCGTCTCCTGGCAATGGGAGCAGTCAGACATGAAGATTCCAGGGTACCAACCTGAGAACTAAACTCTTTAGCCTGGTGAACGCACCCTCCACAGTTTGAGAGCTTTTGAACAGGGAGACGCGAGGATATCAGGATCTGAGACTGGGTTTAAATCCTGACCTGGTTCTCTCACTGAGCCTCTGCTTTCTCTTCTTTCCAGCCAGAGCGTAACACTTGCTTTATAATAATATTTACAAGATTAAATAAAATGTTCTTTGTAATGCAGTTATAATAAAAAATAGAGCCTTAAGAAATGATAGCTCTTCATTTCCAACCTCACATCCATAAATCCTCTGCAAAACCCTTTGTCCCAACCATTGTTGTCCCCACAGCCCCAGCCATCTAAATTTCCCCCTTCCATCAAGGACCCACTCAGAAGTGGTCTCCTCCAGAACTGTCCCAAAAGTAGTTCAATTAGAAGTATGTTAATTGCCCTCAAATGATAAAGCTTTTACCATCTAGCACTCAAGCAGCTCTTCTTTGTTGTCTGGACATCTAGTATTTATGCTCATACACATCTTCACCTATTAAACGGTAAGTTCCTACAGGAGAATATGTCATGGAACAGGTGTTTCAAAATACCTTCTGGATGAATGAAAGATCTAGTAGACGAATGAATGAGCAAAACAAATCATTTAAATTACCAACATAGTTAAGCTCAACGCATTAAGAAAAACACCATGCAAAACCAAATATAGCAGAGTTCCTATGATCCATGCCGACTGAAGGAAGCAGGGGCATTAAGGACATATAACAGAGAAATAAACACACATCTCTTTAGCTCCAGAACATTTATTTTTTATACTTACTTTCAAACATTGGTTTATCTGGCATTACAGGAATGCACAAAGAAAGCGCTTTGTGAAAATCTAACTAAAATCAAAGAGCTAAAAATTTCTCCAACTTCCCTTTGTCAGAACCCCATGGTGACCACCGACCCTCACTGGGGATGAACAAGGCTCATCAATGACTCTCAACATAATGAAAGTGAATTGCTTTCATCCTCGGGGCTCCATGTTGGTCAGATTCACACCTTCCGTGAGTCAGGGTTGGGAAGGTGCCTAAATGTGTTGGTTTAAATTGCCTTCAATTTTTATCTTTTGCAGATGCTGGAGGCAAGAAATGATAAGAGTAAACCAAAAGGTCATGATGCCAAGTGCTGTACTAACTTAACTGATACTAAAAAAACCTGTAAAGCGAGATTGACCCAGATAAGCCCGAATGGGCCTAATTTGCCTCCAGATAATCAGCAGATGTCTACTTTCATCTCCCATAATCATTCATTCATTCAACAACTGTTTCTTGTCTCTGGAGTGTGATGATAAAGGACATGAGCTCTGGAATCAGAAGTCCTGGGTCCACAGCCTAGTTCCAGGACTCTCACTAGCTGCAACTCAGTTTCCTCCACCAGAAAATGTGGCGATTAAATGACAGGATCCATAGAAAGCAAGAAGAGCAGGGTTGGGATGTGGAGAGTATTCAGTACAGGAGCTACTGTTAGTTGACCTTTCCCTAAAGATGGGAAAGATATGGAATTTGCCCTCCCGTACCTTCTGTTTACACAAAGCACGATGATCCCGTATTGCAGGACCTCAGTTCCCCAACCAGGGACTCAACCAGAGGTCATGGCAGTGAAAGCCTGGAATCCTAACCACTAGGCCACCAGGAAGCACTGTGAAGTTTTAAAAAGTAAAAGGAAACCTGCTTGGACAAGAGGGTCCTTAGCTTTCCGAGCATCACTTCCTTAAATTTCTTAAGGAAATCCCTCTTTTGTGTCTCCTCTTTCATTTTTTTGTGTCGTATTCACTGACTCATTTCCAATTTTCATTATTGACGCTTTAGAGTAAGTGTACCTTGGCGTTACCAGGTTTATCAATGATTACCAAATATAATAATGAATTATAATTCTAATAAGTCATTATTACATTTGCGTGTATCTTTAGAGTATTATAGAAAACACTTTTACATCTCCGTAATCTCTAGATTCTCACACCTACCTTGAAGGATAGGTAGAGCTCATATTAGTTACCCCAATAAGGTAGGTGAAGAAGCTCTGTCTGATGCTCTCCAGCCTGCTAGTGCCAGCCTGAGGACTCGAACGAGGTGTCTGTGGTCAGTGCTGCCACAGCCCCTGAAGCTCCTTACTGTTGTCATCAACACAGTCACCCACAGTGTTTCATCTCAGCTTTGTCTCACTAGAGGAGCCAGGCATTTTAAGCCATGTGACAGCCATGTCAGAACTGCATCAGTGTCGTAGGTCATGTAGCTTTTTATCAGAAATCAGATGAAATCTGCAAATCACTCTAGTGTGCTGCATGAAGCTGTTGATCTGAAACCGTAGATTTCAGTGGTTATGAAACACAGACCAGGGGCTGGATAAAATTCGTGCTGGTTCTTAAGAATGATACACAGAAGCGCACTTCTCTGAGAGGCTCAGGTTATTTTAGTCCCAGATTCTTCTGTGCTGGCTTTCCTGGGGGCTCAGTGGTAAAGAATCCACCTGTCAGTACAGGAGATGCGGCTTCTGTTCCTGGGTGGGGAAGATCCCCTGGAGAAGGAAATGGCAACCCACTCCAGTATTCTTGCCTGGAAAACTCCATGGACAGAGGAGCCAGCAAGCTACAGTTAATAGGGTCGCAAAACAGTCGGACAACAATTCTTCCATGCCATCTATGAGGCAGGCAAATGGACATCACGCCTTCTCTGTCTCATAGGAAACAGAGGTAAGAGAAAGTGCCAACGGAAGGTGGGCAGTGTCAGGACACCGACATGTTCAGCTTAACCCTGTACTTACTCTACTATGAACTCCCCTAGGAGAATATCTGAACACTTGTCTCTTGAACTCACCTGTGATTCGTGCTCACCCCCAAGTAGAGATGTGTTCCAGAACCCAGCCAGCTCCTAGTCCGTGAGATTTGCCTCACCTCTCTATTGAGGATGTCCCGTGTGCCTGTGCCTCCAATTTCTAATACTATTCTAAGGTCCTTTGCCCTGTCATATTTCTTGCTGACAGTCCAACAGATTTCCTCAGAGAAACCAGAAATAGACATGGCTTTAGAACACAAAACTATCCAAAAATTTGTTTAAACACAATATCTTTAAGTTCAGAAATCTTGCTTCTAAACCATTCAAGGGCAGAATGTTGTACTTGAAGTCATAAACCTAGATTCATGTCCCTTTTCTTGGGCATACGGCATCTGATGATGTTAAATCACTTAAATTCATTGAACTGTTGTTAATCTGTACAATGGAGAAAGCAGTCCCAATTCGCTTCATTAGGTTGGTGGGAGATTCAGAGGTAAAAATAATCACATAATTAGTATTAGTATTTAATACTCTAATTTGAAAAGACACTACCCCCTAATGTTTATAGGGGCACTGTTTCCAATAGCTGAAATACGGAAGCAATCTCAGTGTCCATCGACAGACAAATGGAAAAAGGAGATGTGATGCATATATACAAGGACTATTACACAGCCATAAAAAAAGAATGAAATGATGCCATTTGCAGCAATATGGATGAACCTAGAGATTATCACACTAAGTGAAGTAAGCCAGAAAGAGAAAGATAAATGTATGATATTCCTTGTATGTGTAATCTAAAATATGATACAAATGAGCTTATTTACAAAACAGAAACAGACTTGCAGACATATAGAACAGATGGTTACCAAAGGGGAAGAGGGGTGGGGGGGAAGATAAATTAGGAGTTTCTGATTAATATATGTACACTATTACATATAAAATAGATAATCAGCAAAGACCTACTGTTAGCACATGAAACTGTATTCAATATCTTATAATAAACCATAATGGAAATGATGATCTATTTATGCTGTTATACATAACTGAATCACTTTGCTATATACCAGAAGCTAATACAACATTGCAAATCAATTTTACTTCTATTTGAAAAAAAAAATACTCACTGAATTCTTTCTCTATCCTTATTGTTCATTATATTAAGTGGCCAAGTTAACCAGAAGCTATGCCTGCAGAGATCTGCTATTTCAGAGTATAGGTTTTATCATTCTCAGTGATATCAATTAATCCTCCATGAGGAAGATGAGAGGATAATAAGTCACAGAGGAATAACAAGGCACAGAGAGCTTAGGTAACTTATCCCATATCCCACATTTAGTAAGTGGTGAAACCAGGTCCCTCCCCCAGGAACTGTCCAAGTGCATCGCTAGGTGGTTTCACTTCCTGCATCCAGAGGCACTCCTTGTCTGCCAGTAATCTTGGGAGAATCATCACCCCTCGCAGGGCCCCAGCTTCCTTGGTTAAAATAAATCTATATAGATCCTAAAAGGCTGGCTAAGCTTCCCCAGGAGATAGGGCCAACTTAATTCTATAAGCAAAGACCATGTCCAGTTGGTGATGCCAAGAATTTCACAAACTAATGCCAACCATGCCAAAGCCATTGGTAAAGAGCTATGGTTTTCACCCCACTATAACTTCTGGCTACTTTTTTGTTTTTCTCCAACAGACCAGGGTCAGTATTAAAGTCAGCTCTGTGTTTTAAAGAAATGAAACCCCAAAAGACCCCAATCCAGCCTCATTCCTTAGAAATCTGCTCTCCTGAAATCCTAGGGCTGACTGCACCCGCACAGGGGTGATGCTGACCACTCACCACGGCCGTGTCACACGGGACAGGCATTGTCACTTTGCTCCGGCCGCTTGCGTTGTGCAGGAAACTCCTTCTGAGCCCGTGTCGCCTTGTGTGTGCCAATGTGGCGTCAGCGAGAGTACCTGTCAGTTTTATAGCAATCTCTGTCCTTGTTTCAAGTGACCTGCTTACTGCCTAAGTTGTGGTTGCCCCAGAGAAATTGATGAATGTAGTGTTTTTTTGTTTTTTCCTATTCCACTTCCTGAAGGGGAGTCGAAGGGGGATGACGAAGAAAGGACCAAATCTTCCTCTCCTCTGCCCCACCCCCACACTCACTGCCCTCAGTTCAGTTCAGTTCATCGCCCTCACACTGTAGCAAATCTCTTAACTGATGTACTATGGAGATGAACCAAATGACAAACGGCTGTCATGGGTTTTCATGTTCTTTCCCAAAATGGCTAAGAACCTAGTCACACACCTTCTGTTCTACTTTCCAGTCATGCAATGTGAACCGTGATTTAAGTGGACGAGTCATCCTTCGAGGAGATGCAGTATCAGACTATCTTTAGCTCCACTTTATGAATGGAAAAACAAAACCAACGAAATGAGTGGCATCAGTGAGAGAGTCAGAGTTGATATCCCCAGGCAGTTAGTTTCATGGTTTCCCTGAAGTAATTCTGTTTTAACCCCATGGTTAGACTCTTACTGGTGTTTAATAGACCGATAATCATTATTCACAGGACATAAAAACAACCGTTACCTTGGCTCTCTCTGACTGAACATGATTTGATTTTTTTTTAACCAAAATGGATTAGCAAGTAGAGCCTTTAAGTCTCTGATGTGTTATTTTAGATGACCTGCAAAAAATTAATTTAGTTCAGTACTGGTCAACATTTATTAAGAACATGCTGTATGCTGGGCAATATAGCCTAGGAATACACAGACATTTCTGAAATAGCAATAACTTACTTTTTTAAATGTCCATTCGACTTAGTCACTCAGTCATGTTTGACTTTTTGTGACCCTTTGGACTGTAGCCCAGTCCATTTATAGTATAAGCCCTTCTTATACTATAAATCATGGACTAACACTGGGGACACGTGATGAATATATGATGAACACACAGCTGATTATAGTGGAAGTTTTTCACTAACTGGCCCTGTACCACCCATGACCCAAGCTATTACCAACTTTTAAGTTTCAGTAATTCACCTGAAGCTGTCATTCAACACAGCCGACTGAAGGAAAGCTACAAATAGCCTGGAGTTAAAACTCCCCTCCAGGCCCTCCCCACCATTCTATACAGAATAAAGAACTTTCTCCCCCAAGAAAGGAATGGACATTAAGATTGTTACGTTCAGCTCCCAGCCAATCCCAGTTTCCGGCCAGTCTCAGGAATTCCTTACCCCAGTTGTTGAAAGCTAACTAATCAAAAATAATCATGAGGAAAAACAGACCCCCTCAAAATGATACATCTCCACACATACATGTTTTCTATATATAAACCTCTCTTCTTGACTTAGCGCCGCAGTCCAATAATCTGACTGCTGCCCCTTCTCACCTCATTCAAGGTGATCTGTTCCTGTAAAGTGTCCGTCTCATGTTTGTTTTTTTTTTTTCTCGAACCTCACCTTCTCTAACTCCCTTACCTTACATTTTTTGGTGCTGAAACCCGGGGGTTGAGGTTTCCTCTCGTTCTCCACGGACGGCTCTTCTGAGCGTGGAAGCCTGCCAAGCTCACTTTCCTGCCCAGGCTTTCAAGACCTCCTCGAGAGGACGCCCTGTGCCTGCTGTGAGTGGTACAAGCCCTGTGTTAGGGCTTTATGGGTTTTTCACGTACCCCGAGGAATACTGGCCTCCTTCTCTCTCTTCCTCTTTTCTCTACACTCTCTTTTTCACGAGACCGACCAACTCCAGGACAGAGGCCTTTTACCATTCGACCTCCTTCCATCCACCGTGAATTCTCGCCTGACCCAGTAGCCCAGGTAAGCTCAGACAGTACTCTAGGGCGCCAGAGATGATCGTCCTTTCCAGGTTCCCGGGGAACCCTCCGGCCTAAAGGCCCTCTGGGGAGGGACTTGGGGGATGCCCCTCCCTCCTTCAGAGTCTCTCTCTCCCTTTTCCTGGTCGAAGGATTAGGTGACGACCTTTTCTCTCGACTGAACAGTCGCTAGCCATTTGCTATGGGGTCAAGCCAATCCATCCCACAGGATTCTCCCTTGGCTTGCATAAAATGAAACCGCAAACCGCTGCTCTTGACCAATCTCAAGGTTCATAAACTGGAGTCACTTTGTACTCACATTTGGCCTCAATACAAATTGGATAACCAAAACTACCGGCCTGAGTTTGGGACTTTCAGATCTCACTAACTTCCTTGAATGGAATGGCGAATGGTCAGAGGTCCCCAAATTCAAGCCTTCTGGGACCTTAGAAGCCGTCCTTCTCTCTGCAAGGACTGTTCTACCTATCAAATCCTTCTCTGTTCTCTCTCCCCCTCCATTACAAAATAATCCAAATCTAAAGCCCCTAAAAGGCCCCCTAAACCCTCAGCCCCCGATTGCAACCCGGCAGATGAGCCTCCTCCCTACAGCCCCAGAGATGAGGCTTCCGGAGGCAAGACCCCAACCTCTAGTCCTTCCTCCTCCAAATCGGGAAGTGATGACCCCAAAACCTCAAAAGAGATTTCCAACCCCCTCCATCAACCAGGACCCAAAGCAAACATGTGTTTCCTCTCAAGGAGGTAGCGGGACCGGAGGTCCCTACACGGGTTCATGTGCCTTTCTCAACTTCTGATATGAGCCAGATTGAAGAAAAATTGGGATCTTTTTCAGCAAATCCTACGAGATATAGGAAGGAATTTCTCCGCCTTACACAAGCATATCATTTAACCTGGAAGGATCTACATTATAAATGCCACTTTAACCCCTGATGAAAAGGAACGGATATGGCAGGCAGCCCGAGTTCATACTGATCAGCTCCATAACCAAGATAGGGTTCATCCATCCAGTGGCTGATGACGCAGTTCCTTTAACTGAGCCGCGGTGGACACATCAAACCGGCAATGCTGGCCTCTGGTACCTACATCATATGATCACCTGTTTACTAGAAGGAATGCTAAAAAGCTCTCATATTCATGTTAACTATGATAGGATTAGGGAAATGACCCAAGAAAAGGATGAAAATGCTGCCCTTTTTCTTTCACGGCTTACTGAGGCAGTCCAGAAACGCACAAACCTCCATATTTCCACCCCCGCCAGACTCCTATACCTACATGTCCAGTTCATAAGTCAGTCAGCCCCCGATATTCAGTTAGAAAAGGGCCCTGAGGGAGGGGCGATCGGGACGGGGAACACATGTAAATCCTTGGCTGATTCATGTCAATGTATGGCAAAAATCACTACAATATTGTAAAGTAATTAGCCTCCAACTAATAAAAATAAATGAAAAAAAAAAAAAAAGAAAAAGGCCCTGAAACCCCTCAGCGAGATCTCCTAGAAATAGCCTTTAAAGTTTTCAGTAATAGAACTGCCATATGACCCAGCAATCCCACTCCTGGGAATACACACCAAGGAAACCAGATCTGAAAGAGACACGTGCACCCTAATGTTCATCGCAGCACTGTTTATAATAGCCAGGACATGGAAGCAACCTAGATGCCCATCAGCAGACGAATGGATAAGGAAGCTGTGGTACATATACACAATGGAATATTACTCAGCCATTAAAAAGAATTCATTTGAATCAGTTCTAATGAGATGGATGAAACTGGAGCCCATTATACAGAGTAAAGTAAGCCAGAAAGATAAAGGCCAATACAGTATACTAATGCATATATATGGAATTTAAAAATATGGTAACAATAACCCTATATGCAAAACAGAAAAAGAGACACAGATGTACAGAATGGACTTTTAGACTCTGTGGGAGAAGGCAAGGGTGGGATGATCTGAGAGAATAGCATTGAAACAAGTATACTGTCAAGTGTGAAACAGATCACCACCCCAGGTTGGATGCATGAGACAAGTGCTCGGGGCTGGTGCACTGGGAAGACCAAGAGGGATGGGATGGAGAGGGAGGCGGGAAGGGGGATCGGGATGGGGAACACATGTAAATCCATGGCTGATTCATGTCAATGTATGGCAAAAATCACTACAATACTGTAAAGTAATTAGCCTCCAACTAATAAAAATAAATGAAAAAAATAAAAAATAAAGTTTTCAGTGATAGGGAGGAAGAAGCAAAAAAGGAAAAATAAAAGGAAAGAAAGGGCAAATATGCTTTATTCTCTGCAGCTTTCCAAGAAAAAAAATTCAACCCCTCTGGCTCATCAACCTCGACCCACCCCTATGGGACCTAACCCTTCAGGCCCATGTTTCATATGTAACCAAATGGGACACTGGGCTAAGTCCTGCCCAAACCCCCAGCCACCCACCAAACCCTGCCCCACCTGCAAACAGTGGGGCCACTGGAAAATGGATTGCCCTCAGACGCTACCCACCAAATCTCAGGGTCCACCCCAGGTCCAACAACAATGGGTCAGGGGCCAGTCTCTGGGGGTCCTAGCACCCCAGACCATGGCTCCTCAGAAGAGATGGGAATTGACTCAATTGTGCCTGAGTTATTCCAGTGATGGAGCCCAAACTCCAGACCCCAAGTCCGTCCCATACAGACGGACTTGAAGCTTCAGGTAATTGGCACAGTGGCCAAACACAAAGTCTCATTCCTAAAAGACACTGGAGCGGCCTTTTCACTTTTAACCTCCTTTAAGGGCCCTCTCCAGCCTTCAGAAGTGGTCATCGAAGGGGTCTCAGGCATCGCTTTTTATCCCCAAATAACCCCTCCTCTCCTTTGTTCCTTTGGCAAAACAACACTAACACATTCTTTTGTAGTAGTTCCTCAATGCCCAGTGGTATTGATGGGACGTGATCTTCTGGCTAAGCTACAAATTTCTATAAACCTCCCATTCTTAGATCCCATATCAATTCTTTACATCCAAATGACACCTGAACCCGTGGCCAGCCCTCACTCCCCAAACCTGCCCCCTGATCTTCCCCCAATAGATCCTCGGGTTTGGGACACAAAAGCCCCATCAGTAGCTCGACACCATTCCCCCATACAGGTGTTTCTTAACAATCCCTCTCAGGTCATAACTCAAACTCAGTACACCCTGACCACAGAATCCCGTCAAGGACTTAAACCAGTAGTCTCCCGAGTGCTCAAAGCTGGCCTTTTGCAGCCTATCTGTTCTCCTCATAATACTCCTATACTGGCAGTCAAAAAGGGACCCCACTCCTGGCGTCTAGCTCAAGATCTTCGCAAGATCAATGAGGCCATAATACCCGTACACCCCGTGGTCACTCACCCCTACACCCTTCTCTCGTATAGTCCCCCTGGCATACTCTACTTCACAGATTTAGACCTCAAAGATGCTTTCTTTATTATACCTCTACACCACTCTTCACAGCTCCTATTTGCCTTCACCTGGACGGACCCAGACACATATCAATCTCGACTATTAACTTGGACTGTGTTACCACAAGGGTTTAGAGATAGCCCTCATTTTTTTGTCAAGCCCTCCAAAGAGACCTGCAAACTTTAGACTTAGGCTCTACTACCTCACTCCAATATGTAGACGATTTCTTGTTATGTGGTTCCTCTCGCCGTAACTGCCTAGTCCTCGCTATGACAGTATTAAATGCCCTAGGCAACTGGGGCTACAGAGTCTCACTCTCCAAAGCACAAATTGCTTCCAACACTCAGTTACATGGGACTGCTTCACAGTCCCACATCCAAAAGAATTACAGCTCAGAGACTTCGAACCCTGACACAGACCCCCAGGCCCCAAACCAAGAGGGAACTTCTTTCTCTATTAGGTCTATTAAACTTCTTCCAAATATGGGTCCAAAATTTTGCCCTCCATGCAAAACCTCTCCACCAAGCTACTCAAGGAAACTTAGATGAACCCTTATTGGCCCCCACCTCTCTCCACACCCCAATACGAACTCTTATCAAACATTTACTACAGGCCCCTTCTCTTTACTTGCCTGATTACACCAAGCCTTTTTTCCTTTTTGTACATTCTCAACGAGGACATGCCTTAGGGATTCTTTGCCAGAAACAGGGGGATATATGGGGACCCCTAGCTTACTTTTCCAAACAACTCTATCTCGTCATTCTCAGATGGTCACCTTGTCTCCAGGCCTTAGCTGCAATCACCTCTTAATACCTGAAGCCCAAAACTAACCTGAAATACTCCTCTAAATGTATGTTCTCATTCCTTCAAAGATTTGCTCTCTCATCGGTTTCCTTTGCTCTCTCATTGCTTTCCTTTCTCTGCCCCCTGCTCGACTACAGAACCTCCACACACACCTCCTCGACCCATCCCTTTCTTTTATGTCCTGTAAACCTCTTAATCCTGGCTAATTTACTCCCTACATCAGATCCAGAAGCAGAACACCTAGCTTTATGACTGTGTTCAGATCTTAGATATGACACTTAATCCCTTTGAACATATAACCGATCAGCCCCTTACTGACCCCACAGTCCCATCCTGGTTCATAGACAGTAATGCCCAGAAACAAGCCCCATTTGGGGCTGGATACACTATAGTCCAGGGACAACCTGACAATTTTATTCCCCCTCGCCTCATCAAGTCAGCCACACTCCCAGCTCACACATCCTCACAGCAGGCTGAACTGATAGCTCTTACACAAGCCTTGACCCTAGCCAAAGACCAAAAGGTAAACATTTACACTGATTCCAAGTATGTCTATAACATATTACATTCTAATATTATAATCTGGAGTGAGAGGGGATTCCTAACTCAAAAGGGCACAACTATTCTCAATGCTTCTTTTATTTCTGAACTCCTCCATGCGGCTCAGCTCCCAAAACAAGTTGCTGTGATACATTGCCGGGGACATCAGCGGCATAGCCCTATCTCCTTTTATAATAACATAGCAGATCATGAAGCAAAGCGGCAGGCCGCCTCTGTCAGTTCTGTCTTTACTGTATCCCAGATTGATGAGCCTGACATCCACATGTTATTTTCATATTCACATTCCCTTTTCTACCCCTCTGCAAAAGTACTTAAGACTTTCCTTCAGAACTTTATTGAGTTAAGTAAGGACAATGTGACTCATTTAAATAATCTGACCCAAACTTATAGCACTTATCAGTGGACAAATCCTAATTCTAACATTTGCCCCGCTCCTTTCCCCACCCACTAAATTCACGGGCATCTTCCCGCACAAGACTGGCAGGTAGATTTCACCCACATGCCACCCATCAAAAGGGTTAAATTCCTCCTAGTCTTCATAGATACATTTTCTG
Source organism: Cervus elaphus (assembly GCF_910594005.1). Lineage (NCBI taxonomy): Eukaryota > Metazoa > Chordata > Mammalia > Artiodactyla > Cervidae > Cervus > Cervus elaphus. The sequence goes on from NC_057821.1 coordinate 25,068,936, forward strand.
GATGGACTGAAGCTTTCCTGACTACTAACAAAGGAGCCCCTACTGTGGCTCGCCTTATTCTTACTGAAATCCTCCCCAGGTTTGGAATGCCTTCCTCCCTCCAGTCTGACAACGGGGGCCAAGTTCACATCCCAAATCACCCAAAATATTGCAAGAGCCCTTCAAATTCCTTGGAAGTTTCATATTTCTTACCAACCCCGGTCCTCTGGTAAGGCTGAGAGAGCCAACCGAGTCCTAAAAGAAACTCTGATCAAGTTAACAATTGAACTTCATCAAGATTGGACTAAACTAAACTCCTCCCTTTAGCCCTCTTAAAGGTCCGGGCCTTACCAAAAAAACCTCTAAATAGCAGTCCGTTCGAGGCCATGTATGGGAGGCCCATAGTACCTTTAGGACTCCCCCACTTCCATGACGGTCCCAAACTGCCATCCCATCTTCCTTTTCCCTTGCTTGCCAAGATATGAGATGCCCTTTGGCAACATGTGGATAACCTACTCCCTCGACCACATCCCAATCTCCCATACCCATCCCTCCAAATAGGAAACAAAGTCTATATGACAGTTCAGTCCCACTCAGATCTAACCCCAAAATGGCAAGGACCCTACACGGTAATTCTGCTGACCCCTACTGCTGCAAAATTAAAAGAAATCACCACTTGGGAGCATGTTACTTGACTAAAAAAGGTTATGCAGCCCAATGATAAGAATGCTTACCGTATTAATTCTTACCAAGTTTCTCACACAGGCCTTACAACTCTAAAGTTCTCACAGCTTCCACCGATCCCAACTGATAATGGATGAGCCTATCAGTTCATTTGTATCACAGCTACAATTATTTCTGGAACAATTCCTGGCATATGTCTGGGTTGCGAGTCCTCAAGGATCCACGTTTGAACACGTAGAAGATTACATCTTCACCCCATGGCTGCAGGGAACCTTTTATAACTTTTATCCTTTTGAAATCCAATTCTTCATAGTAGTCTATCTTATATTCGCTTCCCCAAATGTTGGTTAACATCTTCTTCTTATCTTCTTTCCTCTGACCCAAGAATGCTTTCAAAACCCTAACCTTAGCTAACTATTCTGGATCCTTAATTTAACCCATACTCTTCTCAATACTTCTAACTCACAATTGGCTAGAGACTGCCGGACATGTCTATCCATAACTCCTCTGGGAGATTCAGCCCTCCCCACATCCATCTTTGACGGGACCACAGGTATCATATCTGTACACCGCTCATACCGTGGGGAGCCTTTATTCATCTCATATCTTAAATATCTTCACACTGATAATCAAATCTGGAATTCAGACAAACTCTTAGACTCTTTACTCACTGACTTTCCCTCCTACAATGGCAAACCTCCAACAGGAGGCCCTATCACCCAGAGAGTAACACTATTACAACCAGCTTCTTTTTGCATATCTAGAAACTCCCAAAACAGCTCATATGACCAACCCACGGGCATAATCCCTAAACCCATGTGTAACCATATCTCCACTTTACTCTTTGCCACTGGAAAGGCTATATATAACGTTTCTGGTCCTACAGGACACTCTTTTACCTTTACAGGATGGTTCCCCTCAGCATATTCCTCCACTTCTCCCATCATTGGAGCCACCATACCAGGGTCCCTGACCATTCTTGAACGAACACTCAAACCACCCCCCCACCTCCCCGCGCCCGACTCCTGTTGGCCATCCACTTCAGCTGTTGTATTGTGACACCTGGTCTGTTTTTCTTACGTGGGGTGTCTACATACCTCTGTTTACCTACTAATTGGACTGGAACCTGCACCCTGGTATACCCCAGTCCAAACATTTTTATAACTCCCAATGATCAACCCCTACCTATTCCTCTCATTCATAAGTGAATGAAACGAGCCATTCATTTCATTCCCCTTTTAGGGGGACTAGGGATAGCGGCTGGAACTGGAGCAGGAATTGCCGGCCTAACCACCTCCATCTGAAACTACAGGCACTATCTAAAGACCTATCAGACAGCCTCCAGGAAATAGCCCAAGGTCTAATAACTATCTAAAATCAACTCGATTCCTTGGCAGCTGTAGCGTTACAAAAGAGAAGGAGATTAGATCTACTAACTGCAGAAAAAGGAGGTTTGTGCCTTTTTCTGGACAAAACCTGCTGCTTCTATGCCGACCAGTCGGGTATTGTCCAGGAAGCTGCAAAATACCTTACAGATCGAGCCTCTCGAATCCGCCAGAGATTAAGCAACTCCTGGCAGTCATGGTTGATGCATTAGAACTGGATGCCTTGGGTTTTGCCCCTTCTCGGACCATTCTTATTCATTATCCTCCTATTCACATTTGGACCTTGTTTGTTTAATCTTTTCCAGGGATTCCTCCAGGACCGAATCCGAGCCATTTCTCGAGATCAAGTCAAGACTGTCCTTCTGCTCGAGACCCTGGCAGCTAGAATAGAAAATCAACACTATGGGCCTTAGACTTCCTTCCACCCAGACCACAAACCCCCGACCCTCATTTACCAGCATGAAGAAGCCCTGAACATTGACAACGCCCATCTCTCTTTCTCTTTTATATATTCTTAAGGGTCTGGAATGGTGAAAGCTACACGGCTCAAAATAGCCTGGAGTTAAAACTCCCCTCCAGGTCCTCCCCACCATTCTATACAGAATAAAGAACTTTCTCCCCCGAAGAAAGATTGATTACGTTCAGCTCCCAGCCGATCCCAGCCTCTGGCCAGTCTCAGGAATTCCTTACCCCAGTTGTTGAAAGCTAACTAATCAAAAATAATCATGAGGAAAAACAGACCCCCTCGAAATGATGCATCTCCACACATACATGTTTTATATATATACCTACTCTCTCTTCTTGACTTAGCGCCTCAGCCCACTTCTGACTGCTGCCCCTTCTCGCCTCATTCAAGGTGATCTGTTCCTGTAAAGTGCCGGTCTCATTTTTTTTTTTTTCCCTCGAACCTCACCTTCTCTAACTCCCTTACCTTATACCAACAGCTAGAATACTGTCGGTATACCAGGAGCCTGAAAAAAGAGACAGCAGAAAACTCCGTAGTTGTATGAATGAGTTACACCAAGCCTCCATGTGTAAAATATTATAGCTGCTCAAACATCCAAGTTAGTAAGGTTTTTGTTTGCCCTCCCGCCTTCTGTGTTACAGGTAATAGACTCTGCTGGAAGAATCTCTACCTTAATGAGTTTAAAATCTAGTCTTGAAAAGAAAGCAAACACACGTATGTTAACCAGTAAGATAACAACATGGAATTAATTGTTGGGGATGTTGATAGTTAAACGTACACATTTAATTTTACTAAATGTACCCTCAAGAGATTTCATCTTTACTCAAGAATGGGGAGTCTAGAGATCCAAGATGGTAAAGGAATAGGTAGACATGGAGTACATCTCTCTCCGCAGATATATCAGGCATACACCTCCAGATACAGAAGATCTTGCAAAACACCAGCTGAGAGTGAGCGGGAGTCCTGACTATGGGAAAGGAATATATAGAACCACGCAAATCTCGGTTGGACAAAGGAAGGAGGGGGAGAAAGAGGAGAGTGAGTAGGAATGGATCTGCACATGGAGGGGTGAGGGAACTGAAGCAGGGGTCAGATCCCCACATCGGGGCAACTGTTTGGGACAGAGGTGAAGCATTTGAAGCTGTTGGAGAGTGAATCAGCTTATCTGTGAGCGTCTGAATGGAATGACAATCACACAGACAATCCTATTTTAGTTTGATCCCTGGGTTGGGAAGATCCCCATACGTACCCCAGGCAGGGATGCAAGTGCCCTAGAAAGCGCAGCAGCTGGGAGATGGAGCATAGAGATTGGAGAGCAATCCCAGGGCGAGGTCGGCTCTTCACTGCGGCTGCTGGAGGGAACCTGAAGGAGGAGATCGCAGTGGGACATGCTTGCGAAGGAAAGCCAGGCAAAGTGAAGGCAGGAGGATACTGCTGAATCATACGCAGTGGGTGGAGCCATCCCTATATCCTCGATCTCCCAACACGTCAGCACTTAACACCTGAAAGACCCCAGAGAGGGCTCTTTAAGCACCTGATGTCCTGAACCAGCCAGGGTGGCCCTTTAAATGCCTGACACGCCAAGAAATGGAGAAGGACCCCAACCTATGTACTGCACTTAGTCGCTCAGTCGTGTCCAACTCTTTGCGACCCCGTGGGCTGTAGCCCACCAGGCTCCTCTGTGCATGGGGATTCTCCGGGCAAGAATACTGGAATGGGTTGCCATGCCCTCCTCCAGGGGATCCTCCCAACCCAGGGATCAAACTCAGGTCTCCCGCATTGAAGGCAGATTCTTTACTATCTGAGCCACCAGGGAAGCCCAGGAAAGTCCAGTTTCCACAGTGGTTATCACATTCGCCTAACACATGAAAGTTTCCTGGTTCAAAACTGGGTAGAAACATGAGTGCTCCTCTCACTTCTGAGTCTTCAGGGCTTCCCAGGTGGCTCAGTGGTCAAGAATCTGCCTGCCAAGGCAGGAGATGTAGGAGACATGGGTTTAAACCCTGGGTCGGGAAGATCCCACAGAGGAGGAAATAGCTCCCCACCCCGGTATTCTTGCCTGGAAAATCCCAAGGGCAGACGAGCCTGAAGGGTTACAGTCCATAGGGTTGCAAAGAGTTGGACATGACTGAGTGACTGAGTGACTGAGCACCTCTTATTCAGGACCCCAACCAGAGGATCCTGTAAGTGCCTGACTTGCTGAGAAACAGAGAAGGACCCCAAACAGGGGTCCTGTAAGTGCCTGAATGGGCCATGCAGCAGGGAAAGACCAGCCAAAGAGGCCCTCTGATTGCCAGCTGCCAGGGGCCAGGGAAAGACTCTGATCGGACCATACGCCTGCGGCTGGGGCAGCTGATGTCCCTGCACACTTGATGCCACCAGAGTTCCCATGATTCAAGCAGCTGTGCCACCTCTCAGTCCTCACTGGGGCAGAGCTGCCAGAAGCTAGAAAAAATCCTACTAGCACCATACCTCCTGTGGCAATAGATAGCACCCCTGCATCTCTGTCATTGCCAGGGTCCCCATGATCCAAGCTACCGTGCCACCTGCTCACACGATCCCCACTGGGACATAGCAACCAGAGGCTGGGAAAACACCCAAAGAGTGCCGTATTTCCTGCTGTCCTAGCCACCAGCTCCCCTGAGTACCTGGTACTGTCAGGGCTCCTGAGATTCAAGCAGCTACCCCATCTGCACACCCGGTCCCCCCTGGGACAGGCCCACGTCCTCCAGGGCAGCCTCAGAAGCAAACTCCTGTGGACGATTTGCACACAGCAGTGGAGATAAAACCACAATTAAAACCCAAGGGCAGTGTGGCTAAGGAAGAGAACCCAAAATCTTCCCACCAGTGGTACAAGCTGCAGATTAAATCCACACGATCAACTAGGCAGACTCTGTGTCTATGGAATATGTAAAAGGACAATGAGATGTCCCGCAAAATAAAACGCACTAGCACTGGCAGATGCCGACATTAGAGGCAAGAACATGCAGAAGTAGGACCAGATTAGAGTCAGAATTGCCCCTATAACTGGTCCAGAGACCAGCTCAGTATTGGAGGGCATCCTAGGCAGGCGAGGTAGTCTGTGACTCACAGAGACAGAAAAGATACTGACAACCGAGATCCAAGAAAAATGTTTTTTATTTTTATATTTTAACTTGTTTGGTAGTTGCTTCTGGATTTTTTTCTTTTTTCGTTTTTTCCCCTTCTGTTGCTGTAGTTGTTGATTTAATTAATACTATTAAATTTATTTACACTTTTGAGAATTTTTTGTTTTTGCTTCTGTTTTTCTTAATCATACTTTTTATGTCCCTTAAATACTTCTGCCTCTACATTGGCCTTTCAAGGTTTTGAGGGGTTTTCCCTTTTTTGCTTTCTTTTTTAATTAAAAAAATTTTTTTCAATTTATTATTACTTTTCTACATATATACTTTTGTTTGTTTTTCTTATTCTTTTCCTATTGTAGCTATTCTTTAATAAATATAAATCGCTTTTACCTCTATTCAGCTTTGTTTTTCATTTGTTTCTTTCCTTTCTTCTTTTTCTCACCATATTTATGAGTCTGTTTTTGCTTTCATTGCTTTATTCCCCAGTTGGCACACTGCTTTGGTTTTGTTTTCCAGTTTATATTTTACTTAGTTTTGTTTTTAAATGGTTGATAACATTTTTGCTTTCCTTTGCTTGCCAGGTCAATCTCTTCTACTTTCTTTTTTTGGACTGCTTTGGTTTTCTTTATGTGTATATATGTCTGTGTATATATTCCATTATTTTTGCTAATATTTGCCTGATTTTGCGTTTGCCATTTTTCTGAGCTTTGCATTTTGTTTCTTGTTTTAGTGTGTTTGTTTTAATCCCCTTTAATGCCATAACAAACCACCTGTGGAATCTCAGTTCCCTGGCCAGAGATCAGGCCCTGAAACTTTGGAGTGGGAGTGCTGACAATACGACTCAAGACTACCAGAAAACTCCTAACCCTAGGGAGTATTTATTAGTGAGAACTCCCACAAAGGCCTCCACCTGTATACAAGATCCGGCGTCACTCAACTAGCTAGCAGCACCCAGTGCAGGATGCCTCACCCAGACAATAAACAAGACAAAAACAAACCAAATCATCAGCAAACAGAAGTACCACCTCATACAGCGCTGCCCATCAGAGGGGAAAAAAACTTACCTCCTCCCACCAGAGTGCAAACCTGAGGCCAACAGAATTCTGCACAAAGCACTGGATCAATCTCACCCACCAAGGGCAGAACCCAAAAGGAAAAAGGAATTCGACCTCAAAGCCTGAGAAAAGGAGACCTCAAACACAATAAACTTTTTTAAAAAATGAAAAGGCAGAGAAGTACAGCCCAAATGAAGGAACAAAGTAGAAACACACAAGACCAACTAAATGAAGAGGAAATAGGAAACTACCTGAAAGAGAATTCAGAATAAAGATAGTAAAGATGTTCCAAAACCTCAAAATTAGAATGGAGAAAATTCAAGAAGCAATAAACACAATTAATATAATTACCAGGGACATATAATAAATCAAGAATAAAGAAACAGAGATGAATAACACAATTACTGGAATTAAAAATACTCTAGAAGGAACTAATGGTAGATTAATGGAACCAGAAGAATGGATGAGTGAGCTGAAAGATAGAATGGTGGAAATAACTGCCAACGAGCCAAATAAAGGAAAAAGAATGAAAAGAATTGAAGATAGCCTCAGAGCTCTCTGGGCAGTATTAAATGCAACAACATTCAAGTTATAGGGGTCCCAGAGGAAGAAGAGAGAAAAAAAGGCCCTGAAGAAATTTTTGAAGAGATTATAGCTGAAAACTTCCCCAGCATGGGAAAGGAAATAGTTAATCAAGTCCAGGAACCACAGAGAGTCCAATACAGGGTAAACTCAAGGAGAAACACATCGAGACACATACTAATCAATGGATACAAAAATGAGACCCATACACATGCTGTCTACAAGAGACCCACTTCAGACCTAGAGACACATACAGACTGAAAGTAGGAGGATAGAAAAAAAAGAAGAAGAAGGATGGAAAAAGGTATTCCATGCAAATGGAAATCAAAAGAAAGCTGGAGTGGTAATTCTCATTTTAGACAAGATAGACTTTAAAATAAAGACTATTACATGAGATAAAGAAGGATACCACATAATGATCAAGGGATCAATCCAAGAAGATGGCATAAAAATTGTAAATATCTATGCATCCAACATAGGAGCACCTCAATACATAAGGCAAATACTAACAGACACAAAAGGGGAAATTGACAGCAATACAATAATAGTAGGGGACTTTAACATCCCACTTACACCAATGGACAGATCATTAAAACAGAAAATTAATAAGGAAACACAAACCTTAACGAAACATTAGATCAAATGGACCTAATTGATATCTTCAGAACTTTTCACCCAAATGCAGAAGACTACTCTTTCTTCTCAAGTGCACATGGAACATTCTCCAGGATAGATCACATCTTGGGTCACAAATCAAACCCTAGTAAATTCAAAAAATTGAAATCATATCAAGCATCTTTTCAGACCACAATTCTGAGACTAGATATCAATTATAGGGGGAAAAAAACTGTAAAAAGCACAAACATGTGGAATTAAATAATATGTTTCTAAATAACAAATAGGTTACTGAAGAAATCAAAGGGAAATAAAAAAATTCCTAGAAACAAATGACAATGAAAATACAACAACTCAAAACCTATAGGATGCAGCAGAAGCAGTTCTAAGAGGGAAGTTTACAGCAATGCAATCCTACCTTAAGAAACAAGAAAAACATCAAATAGACCACCTAACTTTACACCTAAAACAACTGGAAAAGAAGAAAAAAAAATACCCAAAGTTAGTAGAAGGAAAGAAATCATAAAGATCAGGGCAGAAATAAATGAAAAAGAATGAAGGAAACAATAGTAAAAATTAATAAAATTTAAAGTTGATTCTTTGAGAAGATACAATTGACAAACCATTAGCTGGACTCATCAAGAAAAAAGGAGAAGAATCAAACCAACAAAATTAGAAATGAAAAAGGAGAGGTTACAACAGACAATGCAGAAATACAAAGGATCATAAAAGACTACTATGAGCAACTATATGCCAATAAAACGGGCAATCTGAAAAAAATGGACAGATTCTTAGAAAAGGTTAATCTTCCAAGACTTAACCAGGAAGATATAAAACTTACGAACAAGTCAATTTCAAGCACTGAAGTCGAAACTGTGATAAAAAAATCCCGCCCCCAACCTTGCCCAAAAAAAACCCAAAACTCAGGGCTAGATGGCTTCACAGGTGAATTCTATCAAACATTTAGAGAAGAGCTTATCCCTATCCCTCTAAAACTCTTCCAAAAAATTGCAGAGGAAGGACCACTTTCAAACTCATTCTATAAGACCACCACCATCCTGATACCTAAACCAAACAAAGAAAACACAGAAAAAGAAAATTACAGGCCAATATTACTGATGAACATAGATGCAAAAATCCTCAATAAAATTCTAGCAAACAGAATTCAACAACACTTTAAAAAGATCATACACCTTGATCAAGTCGGGTTTATCCCAGGGATGCAAGGATTCTTCAGTATACACAAATTCATTAGTGTGATACACCATATCAACAAATTGAAATATAAAAACCATATGACAATCTCAATAGATACAGAAAAAGCTTTCAACAAAATGCAACACCCATTTATGACTTAAAAAAAAAAACTCCTCAAAAAAAGGGCAAAAAAGGAACTTACCTTAGCATAATAAAGGCCATATATGATAAACCCACAGCAAACATTATTCTCAATGGTGAAAAACTGTAAATATTCCCTCTAAGATCAGGAGCAATACAAGGGTGCCCACTCTCACCACTATTATTTAGCATAGTTTTGGAAGTCCTAGCTATGGCAATCAGAGAAGAAAAAGAAATAAAAGGAATCCAGATTGGAAAAAAAGAAGTAAAACTCTCAATGTCATTTGTAGATGACATGATACTATACATAGAAGACCCTAAAGATACCATCAGAAAATTACTAGAGCTAATCAGTGAATTTAGCAAAGTGGCAGGATACAAAATCAATACACAGAAATCACTAGCATTCCTATACACTAACAATGAAATATCAGAAAGAGAAACTAAGCAATCAATCCCATTTAGCACTGCAACAAAATGAATCAAATACCTAGGAATAAACCTACCTAAGGAGATAAAAGAAGAGTATACAGAAAACTATAAGACACTAATGAAAGAAATCAAAGACAACATAAACAGATGGAGAGATATTCCATGTTCCTGGGTTGGAAGAATCAATATTGTAAAAATTACTATACAATTAAATGTAATCTACACATTCAATGCAATCCCTATCAAATTAACTGGTATTTTTCACAGAATTAGAACAAAAATCTAACAATTCATATGGAAACACAAAAGACTTCAAATAGCTGAAGCAATCTGGAGAAAGAAGAATGAAGTTGGAGGGATCAATCTTCCTGTCTTCAGACTGTATTACAAAGCTACAGTCCCCAAGATAGTATGGTACTGGCACAAAAACAGAAATATAGACCAATGGAACAAGATACAAAGCCCAGAGAAAAACCCACACACCTATGGATATCTTATTTTTGACAAAAGAGACAAGAATATACAATGGGACAAAGACAGTCTCTTCAAAAAGTGCTGCTGGGAAAACTGGACAGCTATGTGTAAAAGAATGAAATTAGAACACTTCTTAACACCATACACAAAGATAAACTCAAAACGGATTAAAGACCTAAATGTAAGACCAGAAACTATAAAACTCTTAAAGAAAAACATAAGCAGAACACACTATGATATAAACCACAGCAAGATCCTCTATGACCAACCTCCTAGAGTAATGGAAATAAAGAGAAAATACACAAGTGGTACCTAATTAAACTTAAAAGCTGTTGCACAACAAAGGAAACTATAAACAAGGTGGAAAGATGACCCTTAGAATGGCAAAAAAAAATAGGTAGTGAAACAGCTGACAAAGGATTAATTTCAAAAATATACAAGCAGCTCATACAAATCAATACCAGAAAAACAAACAACCCAATCAAAAAATGGGCAAAAGACTTAAACAAACATTTCTCCAAAGAAGACATACAGATGGCTAATAAACACATGAAAAGACACTCAACATCACTCATTATTAGAGAAATGCAAGTCAAAACTACAATGAGATATTACCTCATACTGGTCAGAATGGCCATCACCAAAAAATACAAACAATAAATGCTGGAAAGGGTGTGGAAAAAAGGGAACACTTTAGCACTGTTAGTGGGAATACAAATTGATACAGTCACTATGGAGAACAGTATGGAGATGCTTTAAAACAGTAGGAATAAAACCACCATTTGAAACAGCAATCCCACTACCAGACATATATCCTGAAGAAACCAAAATTGAAAAAACACATGTAACAACAGTGGAAACAGTGTCAGACTTTATTTTGGGGGGCTCCAAAATCACTACAGATGGTGATTGCAGCCATGAAATTAAACGACGCTTACTCCTTGGAAGGAAAGTTATGACCAACCTAGACAGCATATTAAAAAGCAGAGACATTACTTTGTCAACAAAGGTCCATCTGGTCAAGGCTATGGTTTTTCCAGTGGTCATGTCTGGATGTGAGAGTTGGACTATAAAGAAAGCTGAGCACCGAAGAATTGATGCTTTTGAACTGTGGTGTTGGAGAAGACTCTTGAGAGTCCCTTGGACTGCAAGGAGATCCAACCAGTCCATCCTAAAGGAGATCAGTCCTGGGTGTTCATTGGAAGGACTGATGTTGAAGCTGAAACTCCAATACTTTGACCACCTGATGCAAGGAGCTGACTCATTGGAAAAGACCCTGATGCTGTGAGGGATTGGGGGCAGGAGGAGAAGGGGATGACAGAGGATGAGTTGGTTGGATGGCATCATCGACTCAATGGACATGGGTTTGGGTAGACTCTGGGAGCTGGTGGTGGACAGGGAGGCCTGGCGTGCTGCAGTGCATGGAGTCGCAAAGAGTCAGACATGACTGAGCGACTGAACTGAACTGAACCCAATACTCATTGCAGCTCTATTTACAATAGCTAGGATGTGGAAGCAATCTAGATGTCCAGCAATAGATGAATGATTAAGGAAGCTGTGGTACATGTATACAATGGAATATTACTCAGCCATAAACAGTAAGCCATTTGAGTAAGTCTTAAGGAAATGGATGAACCTAGAGCTTATATACAGAGTGAAGTGAGTCAGAAACAGAAAAACAATCATTGTATACTAACATATATATATGGAATCTAGAAATATGGTACTGATGAACCTATTTGCAGAGTAGTAATGGAGACACAGACATTGAGAACACAACCTAGCAGTATACATATGGATACAGAAATTGATACCTAGAAGTGAAGAGCTTCCATAGCAGAAGGCTGAAATTATGGCATTGTCCATGGTGGTCAGTTAGTAGACCATGAAGACAATGAAATCGGAGGCTAAAAAATGATGATCAATGTTGGTGGCTCAGACGGTAAAGAATCTGCCTGCAATGCCAGAGACCCAGGTTCGTTCCCTGGGCTGGGAAGATCCCCTGGAGAAGGAAATGGCAACCCACTCCAGTATTCTTGCCTGGAATATCACATGGATGGAGGAGCCTGAAAGGCTACAATCCATGGGGCTGCAAAGAGTCGGACACTACTGAGCAATTTCACTTCACTTTAATGTTATGAATGGCAAGACATTTGGTAAATTATTGCATGCAACAACTTCAGAGGCAGATATTGTACTTAGAGATCCAATAATACCTCTAGAGAAAAGTAAAACTGTTAGGTGCTCAGTAGTATTTGACTCTTTACGATTCCATGGACTGTAGCCTGCCAGGCTCCTCAGTCCATGCAGTTCTCCAGGCAAGAATACTGGAGCGGGTTGCCATTCCCTTCTCCAGGGGATCTACTTGACCCAGAGATCGAACTGGGGTCTCCTGCACTGCAGGCAGATACTTTATCACCTGAGCCACCTGGAGGGCCCTGGAAAACAGAATATCAGCTATGTGTGTTGGAAGCTATCACCTATATTTGGTGAGGTAACACAGGGAAGACAGCTCAGGAAAGAGACGGCAGGTCTGAAAAAAAAAAAAAAAACAGAAAAAAAGAAAAGAAAATGAAGAGAGTCTAGAAATTCAGAGCCTTGCAAGACTGAAAAAAAACACAACTATTTCTATTCCTCCCCCAAAGCAAAAGATACTATTGGAAAAGCCTTTGAGACAGGAGTCCCCAGTACAACCTTTCAACCAAATACATTTCCTACAGGCATGAAACAAAAAGAAGCATTTGGAAATTTCTTAACATAGGTAAAAGGACTCAGAAAAAAATGGTCTAACAGTAGAGTTCTAGTAATCTACCAGTAAATCAAGAGAGGGAGAATTATAGGAATGGAAAAGCAAAGAAGTAGAGATGTTCTAGGAATTAAGCCACAAAGAGAACTGACTTAAGTAAAAAGTTCAGCAAATTTTTGAGAGAGTTCTCAAAATTAATCATGAACCAAACCTCAGTCCTGTAACCATCTAGAAGCTAGAACAGGGCACCAAGGAAGCTACACTTGCCATCATTACTTTAGATGTGGCCAAAGAGATCATTGGGGGAAAAAACCTCCCAAGGCAGGAGGTGGAGGCAATGACCTCAAAAAGTATTGGGGAAGTAAGCCTCCCTTGAAAAGCAGAATTGGGGTATGATCAAAGAACATTCCACATGCTCTGGCCATGGGATTCCCACAATGTCAGCCAAGCAGGATTTCAAGGTTGTAACAGATCAAATCTACTGCATACATTTCCCATTCTTTCTCTCTCTAAATGGAAGTGTTTTATCCTAATCTAAACTGACTGAGAGAGATAATAAATAATTTTATAGGCTTCTCTGCTTATTTTCACTTTTTTATCAGAGCTCTGACTCCTTATTAACAGCCAGTTAAACAATGTTGTTATAGAACAGGTTTAAAGAATAAATGCATAAAGAATTAAATGCAAAAAATGAATTATCACTATCTTATTATCATATCATTCACTATCTTATTCACCAAACAAAAACCATTAGCAAATAATTTACTTTAACTCCATTCTTCTTTTCCAAATGATATTAAAACACTGTCTCTAATTTCCCTGAAGTACTGATTTATGTTAGAGTTAGACTCCCTGAATATGGGTTAAAACATTAGGTCAGAATGGCCTCAAAGCATTATGGTTTTTATTCCTAACTTTCAAGTTTTCTTGCAGCTCTTCTCCTCAAGCACAAAAATTCTTCCTCCTCTTGGGTTATTCAAACAAATTAAGTATATGGTTTATTTGCCTTTTCAGTCTGAAGATCATTTTGAAAGTGCATGTCCCATTCCCTTTCATAAACCAACATCTCCATTCCCTATTGGAGAAAAAACATGGATCATTCTTATAACTATAAAGTCAGAGACCCTACAAACTCCACGTGATCTGTTTTTCTCCCTTTCAATGCAAAAGATTGTTTCTAGTTTCAGCATTTTTTGTATCCAATTCATTTTTACCTATTTGTTTGATTCAAATATTCAAACCCATTATGTGTTGGGTTAGCCAAAAATATAAGATGTTACAGAGAAACTCAAATGAATTCTTTTGGCCAACCAATATTTAATAGAACCTCTGAAAAATGACATTCCATAGCAACCAATTCTGTTTTTTAAGGTCAACGTATTTCCACTGTGAAAAGATTTTCAAGAGCAAAATGGCTTTACTTTCGGTTTAAAAATCAAAATTCATCACAGTGATTGTTTGTCAGGTGAAAATACCATGCCAGGGTCTTCATATGCTGATGACTGTGGGCATAGGAATTACCTGGGGCTTAAACACAGAAGCCTTCTTCCCTCTCTCTCACTCTTCCTTTCCTTCTCCTTCTCCCTTCCCTCCCTTCCTCTTTCTGTCCTTCCCTCCATGGGTGTGGTGATGTGTGTATCTGTCTATTGCCTAAAAAAACAGTACAATTCCTGATCTTCTGATGAAAAAGTGAAGAACCTATGAAAGAATTACAGGGGATAGAATTCAAAGGGGACAGAAATGAAGGGAGAGGATTGGAAGCAAAGGCTGAAAAGAAGAAAAGTAACATATGGTGGGGGGAGACTTAGGAAAGGATTTTCCCAGAGTGCTGCGTGAGAACCCTGGATGGAATAGAGTTGAGGTCACTGGAGAAAAGTTCCAGATTGCATGCAGGACCACTCAATTCTGAATCTATTCTATGAACCATGGAGCTATTTGCACCAGAATTTTATCTCCTTGTTAATAGAAACACCATTTATTAAATGCTCATTCTGTGTCAGTCACTGTGTTGAGTACTTGACACAGATAAGAAGAAGAAAAATAAAAGTACTACCCAAAAAAGAAGAAAATCAACATTACAGTTTCCTCCATCCAGGAGTGCCATGGACTTTCTGTTAGATGGCACTTCTGTTTTGGAGAGAACTCACCTTGGACCTTTTTGGAAGTGCAAAGAAGAAGCCATCTCTCTCTAGGATAAGCACAGAGAGGGAAGTTCTATTCTTTGAGGGTGAAACAGAGAAGGAAATTGTTACATATACAATTAACAGGAACTTGAGTTATCACCCCGAAGAGAAATGGAGAGAGATGCTAGTTAGAAACTTCAGAAGCTGACATAACAAGGGAACTTTACAGAGTCCCGAGTCTAGTATTCAAATTGTTTCCACGTCTACATTGTGCCTTAATTCTCTTCCCTGATTTCCATGCCTGAAATAAAATTCTTTATGTGCAAAGCAGTCCTATGAGGTCCACACAGCAGCAAAGTGACGTAGAAAGAAAGAAAGACAAGGCAGCCTCAGGAAAGGAGCCAGCAGAAATGGGTCAACAGGAATTTGGAATGAAAAGTACTTTCCTGGTGGTCCAGGGGCTGAGATTCCTGTGCTCCCAAAGCAGGGGGCCAGGTTCGATCCCTGGTCGAGAAACTAAGATCCCACATGCCACAGCTAAGACCCAGCAGAGCCAAAAAATGAATTTTAAAAAAGAAGAAGAATTTGGAATGAGAAAGTAAGCACAATCCCCCCAACCCCCATCTAGAAAACTAGAACCTGGGAGCTTGTTATAAAGGCAGAATCTCAGTTGATGGATATTAACCAAACTTAGTATGGTGATCATTTAGCTATATATGCAAAGGTGGAATTGTTGTTTTATAGCTGAAACTAATATACCAGGTCAATTATATCTCAATTATGTATATAAAAAAGAAAAAGTTAAAAAGTTTAAATTAGAAGAAAATAGATAATGAATACATGAAGAAACAGGTTAGCCTCAAAAGCAAAGTAATGTAAATTAGAATAGAGTTCCATATTTAGGCTATGAAATTGGCATAGATTTTTAAATGTGCAATATTAACAGCAGAATAGGAAAAAGGGACATTTTCAGGTATTTTAGCCAGGAGTGTATTGGTACTACTTTTGCAGGGTATTTACTAATGTAAAGCAAAAACCTAAAAAAATGTTCTACCCCTGGGAATTGTTCTAAAGAAATAGAGAAGTACTTGAAGATCCACGTACAAGAATATTCAGTGTGGGAAAATTGAAAATACATGGGATTTCTAACAGCAGAGTAATTGTTAAGTACCTGTTAGCATGTATTTATGATAAAACCTATGTAGCCACTAGAAATTATTTTCCAAGAAAACTTAATAACTAAAAATATCTTTTTCATAACAAATTTTGAAAATATTAAGGTACAGTTCTTCATATAAAGCAGGACATTCCTTTGATGTAGATACAAACATAATATATGCATGCATGTATATATTTGTATATATATGTATTAATGTATGCTCGGAAAAAAGTCTGAAAATATATGCAAAAAATAAATGCAGAATCTTGGGCCCTCATGTCAAATCCATTGAATCAGAGTCTTCCTTTTTATAAAATTTCCAGGTGATTCTCCTCATATGAAAGTCTGGGGTGTACTGCTTTAAGGAACATTAAAGAAAGTGTGGGACATAAGAAATTTCTTATGAAATCACAGCGTGGCTCACTGGACACACTCCATTTTCTTAAGCTGAGAAATTCAGTCAAGTACCCTCGAGAAGTGACTGGGATAAGATCAGAGCCTTCCATCTCAGAGCTGCACTGCCTTAAAGCTAAGAACTGTTCACCTCCTCTCCTACTCTGGAGGGTCTCTTGGCAAGTGCATGAATGGAGAGACCAGAAAAGTGAGGTCTTTTCAGGTCAAAACTCAGCAGCCGCTGCTTTAGGTTGACCTGACCAAGCCACTCATTGGCAAGCTGCAGGCAACTCAGGGTTTCGTGCAGGCTTTCACTTACTCAGCAAATAAGCTAATTTCCTGCATTGAGGTGAATGGTATTAGTCAGCTGACTACCGGAGTGCCATGCTCGGGGAAAGCCCAAGTGAGTGTCTGTCAAATGTTCCTGGCTTCCTCCCACCATAATTTCTCCCCAGCTGTTTCTACCAGGGTCGTACAGGAACCGGGGATCAGCAACATTTGCTCCTGGACTTCCCCCAGTCCCAGGCAGACAACCCACAAAGTTTTGGGGTGGTGAGTGGGGATGGAGGAGCTTGCCCCAGAAAGATGCCCTTGTACTCCACTCTTGCCTCTGGGTGGGGATGACCAATCCCTGAGACAGTGGCCTAAATCTGATGCATGGCCCCAACCTAGTTTGTTAAAGGAAATCACCTTCCCAAACCATCCACATGAAAGAAACTCATTTTCCAGCTTCTGCTCCACAACATGTGTTGTATTTCTGAGCCCTTCTCCTCTGAAGGCCAGATCGTTTTTCTGGGAAGACCATATCAGTTCTTCTGCTGATTTGAAGTGTTGATCGCTCAGTCTTGTCTGACTCTTTGCAGCCCCATGGACTGTAACGGACTGTAGCCTGTCAGGCTCCTCTGCCCATGGAATTCTCCAGGCAAGAATACCAGAGTGGGCAGCCATTCCCTTCTTCAGGGGATCTTCCCAACCCAGGGATGGAACCCAGGTCTCCCGCACTGCAGGCAGATTCTTCACCATCTGAGCCACCAGGAGATTTAGACTCCACCCAAACTCCTGGACTCTTCCACAAAATCCATCTCCTCTGATGCAAAACCCACTTGTATCTGTCCCTCTTCTGGCCTCTCTGCTTGCTCTCGTGGCATTTCATTCAGCAATTCCTGGAGACAACTTTTCTATTGTCTCCTTGAATGGCTATTTTTATGTACTTTGGCTTTTTAAACTTTCAAGTGTTTGTTTCTAATCTGCTCTCTGAATCTGGAACTCTTTAGAAGGGACACCCATGATTTCTGCACACCCACATCCCAACAAATACACTAGCCATGGCTGATGCTCAGTGAATACTTACTCACTTGACTTGATTTAATTTGATGGTCATACTAGTGAAATTCTTCTTCCACCCAGTTTCTTACTAATGAGAAGGATTCGAATATGCCACACAAAAAATGCCACTTTGGCATAAGGTTTAATTTGAACTGAAGGCAAACTGAGAAACAGCAGACTCAGGAAAAACTCTCTGCCTTCCCTGTTTCTTTCTAAACGTACTCGACTCTGTGTGACCCTATGGACTATAGCCTACCAGGTTCCTGTGTCCATGGAATTTTCCAGGCTATTTTCCAGACAAGAATATGGAGCAGGTTGCGATTTCCTATTCCAGGGGATCTTCCCAACCCAAGAATCATTTGAACCAGAGTCTCTTGCATCTCCTGCATTGGCAGGTATATTCTTTACCACTGCACCATCTGGAAGCCTTCTGTCTAGCAACCAGGCATTAATTTCCCTTTGTAAAGGTAACATAGATCTCCATTTGTATGGAGGAAATTCACATATTACCAAGAGGGGGACAGCTCTTATGGATGGAAAAGACACCAACTTGAGTCAGCATAACAAACCCTACTAAATTACCCTTATCTTTAATTAGCTTTCCCCATATACTTACCTTCCCACTATCTACTTGCCCTAAAAATTCGACACTCCCTGTTTCCTTTATCTAGTTATCTCTCTACATTTATGACTCTTTGTTAAAATGGTATCTAAGCCACTGAGTCTAATTGCATCTTTGAGTCTTCACTTCTTTTCTGCAAAAGCCTCTGTATACACACATAATAAATCCTTTCTCTGGTAATCTGTTTTTGTTCGTTTAATTTGCAGGACCCCAGATACTGAATCCAAGAGGGTAAAGGACAAAGTTTTTCCTCTCTTTCATTATTTTCAATTTCTAGTAGACCAGTAGCTTATGAAAAGTTTTAATTAGGACTTCCCTGGTGGTGCAGCGGATAAGAATCCTTCTGCCAATGCAGGGGACGGGACATAGGTTCAATCCCTGGTCCAGGAAGATTCCAGGTTCTACAGAGCAACTAAGCCCCTGCTTCACAACTAATCAACCCATGCGCCACAGCTACTGAAGCCTGAGCCCTAGAGTCTGTGCTCTGCAACAAGAGAAGCCCACTCAAGCAAGGAAGAGTAGACCCTGCTCACAAGTAGAGAAAGCCCACACAAAGCAATGAAGACCCAGCGCAGCCAAAAATAATTAAATTTCAAAAAAATCTTAATTAAAGACGGATATTTTGGAGGAAAAAAAAAACTTACAGGCACACAACAGAAGTTCCAAGTATTTAGAAAATTTTTTAAAGGGAGAGGGATCAGACAGTCACTAGAAGATCATACTAAAGCTTGATAAACATCTGTAGTGACATTCCAGACAGGAATGGTGCACCAGGGAGCTCTATTTGAACTGGACCATCTCCATGTTCTCTTCCAATTTGGGGATCTGTCTCAGTCTCAGGAGTAGAGGTGTGTGTGAGTGCACACATATGTGTGTGTTTTAGTGTGTGCATATCCTTGGGGGGTGAGGAGTAACGTATCTTCGGTTTTTTCCCCTTTTTCTGAAAAGCAATTTGAATCATTCTAAGTGCCATCATTTCATGTTTTCCATGAAAATACAGATTAAGAAGAGAAAAAAATGGAGGGGAGGAGGACCAGAGAGAAAGGCGCTGAAACAACCACACTTCTGAGAAATGTGTCACTTTCACTCCTGTGTGGACTGACTCAGAGTGACAAATGAATCTCAGGTTCTCCTAGTGTTCCTAGAAATGCTGTAGAACCGCAGGATGAAATGGGTTTCCCGTGAGAGATAGTTCTTCATTTTTGCTGAGGTGAGGGGATGAAGGATGCTTGAAGAAGAGGGTGGAGGAGAAGGAAATCGAGAGAGAAGAGGGGAGGGAGGCAGGAAGGACAGTGGAAGGGGCGAAACAGAGAGAAGTGCTTCCAGTGGGCAGGGCTCCTTCCAGATCTGCTCCATTGCATTCATCCAGCAGGAGATCAGAGGAAGGTGGTAGGGACATGGAGAGAAAATGAGGACTCTGAGAAGGCTCTTGGCCACGCAGACCTGAGCACTTACCTAAACTGGAGAGGAAGCTTCCTGTAGATTGCACATGACCATGTGCATTACGCAGGTTTTATGCCAACCAAGAAACCAGAGGGGACCCCATTGCCAGATTTCCTATCCTGTGATCCTCTCATACCCACAGGTGTCCTGAGCACCCCTTCACCTAGCACCCAGTTTAGATTAGCCATTAAGATGGGGGAGACAACTCTATACCTTGGCTGTCTGCTTCCATTGTAACTTTCAGGAGTAACCTGATTCAACCCTCTGACTAACGAGGATGTTGGATGGTTTTCCTACAGATGGACCCAGCACGTGAGCCTTGCCTGGATCCAAGCTTCCCATTAGTCTCCACCTACAAATAGAGGGATCTCTCTCTCCAGCTCTTCCAGGGCTGTTTTTCTCTTTAACAAAATGCTATGGGGAGAGGAAAATGATTATAATATTATTAGCCTTATACTGTAGATAAAGCCATACAGCTCACAAAGTTTTTCTCATATATACCACTGTATTTGATGCTCACAACAAACCCATAAATCTCTCCACTTCACAGGTTAAGACTGCAAGGAAGTGCATGGAAGCAGTCATGTCTGACTCTTTGCAACCCCACGGACTGTAGATCACTAGGCTCCTCTGTCCATGGAATTCTCCAGGCAAGAATACTGGAGTGGTAGCCATTCCCTTCTCCAGTCAAAAGTCACACAGCTATTAAATAGCAGAGCAGAAATTCAAACCCAGGGCTCATGATTCTGAGCCAAGAGAAGGAAAAATAACTTCCTCCAGATGCAGGCTGGAGAACATGTGAAACCGAGGCTCCCAGGGCCTGGTGGAGAGTGAGGGGTTGTCAAAGGATCAGACTTGTAGGATGAGGAGCATCTTCTAAGCCATGTCTGCCCTGAAGTCAGCACATCTGAGACACTCTGCCTGCTCGCTGAAGAAGATGGAAATGAAGACAGTCTTTCATTTTTTTTTAATTCTAAATATTCTTTAGCCTTTGCACATAATCTTACACACATTTATTGGAATACCAAGATAAATGAACATGCAATCAGATAGTTTCAATGACAGCTCTTAAGATGTCTCACTCTGCCAACTTATCACCTCTGGTTCTCAAAGATTGTAAAGTGGTAAGACAGTTGCTTTTTCTACATTTGTTATGTGTAATGATAGGAAGAACTTACCACTTACATAACTCTAAATTGCTAGTGTTACTGAAGGTATGATATGAAAAGTGAATGATATGAGATCTTAAAAATTAATTTCAAATTCCAACCAGAGTAAATTTGGCAACTTTAAATAGGTGAGAATGGGAGGGGAATGATATCCAATAAATCATAATGGAAAAGAATATGAAAAGGAATGTATATGTGTATAACTGAATGTTGTACAGCAGAAGTTAACAAAATATTGTAAATCAGTTGTATTTCAATAAATTTTTTAAAAAATATTAAGATGGCCCTGGGTTTGGATCTAGAATCCACCATCTACTAGCCATGAGACCCTGGGAAACTATGTAATTTCTCTAAGCCTATTCCCTCCTCTACAAAATTGGGATCACAGAACCTACTTCATAGAATTGCAGGGAAGGTTTATCAAGATAAACTATCTGATGCCTAGTCTATGGTAAGCCCTTAACCATGATAGTTATCAATGGGGCCAACTCCTTCGTACCTTCCCCAATCACTACTGCTCAAAGAAGTTGTCTCTGAGTCAGAGTTTGCTTGGGAACTTGGGACAGCATCCCTGTGTTAACTTTAATTTGCTTAATTTTTTTTTTTATTATCATCCATCAGAGTGATAAATATGACAGGTGAACTTTTGCACTTCTTCTGCAGTAAGATTTTCAGAAATTTGAGTTTAATTCAATGTTTCAAAAATACTCCTAATTCAGGACTTCCCTGGACGCAGGTCTGATCCCCAGTCAGAAAACTAAGAACCCACATGCCTCGGAGCAACAAGAGATCCCGCAAGACATAATGATGGTCCCTCATGCCACAGCTAAGATCTGACACAGCCAGATAAATAAGTAAATAAATAAATACTGAAAAATACTCCTAATCCCTAAATTCCTGTTGTATATGAATGTCAGTCTCAAACACCTGATCCTGTAACTTGCTGATACCACTGGATATGTTGTGAAGTGTCACCTTTAAAACTGGTTTTAAAGTTCACCAAAAAAAAAACAAAAAAACAAACAAACAAAAAAATAAATAAATAAAGTTCACCAAAAATAAATTATAGTAGTTACATTGGAGTGGTAAGATAATTTTTGTTCTCTGTTTTCCCCAATACTCTATACTTACTAGTCATAATTATCATTTTTAAAAAACAGAACTATGCCCAGAGTTAAATTCCAACTTTATTCAATGTTTTGCCACACCCAGTTCTATCATCGCTCTCATTCAGGACTCAACCCACTTAAATTAGCACAACAGCAGCAGGAGCTGACCTTTCTATGTCAAAGTTAAATATTGGAACTTAAATGTAGGAAGGTTTAGCTTGCTGGGAGTACCTTCTGGGAGAGCTATTATCAGAAGGCAAACCTCAGCGGAGGTTAATATCCTCTTACCAACTGTGGGAAAATACATAGGATTTTAATAGTAAAAATGTTTAGGAAAAAGAATTTAGAATCTTAATTTTCTCCCTTGAATTCTCTTTCCCTTGAGGGAAAATGGAAGAGAATGAGGTAGAAGTTCATTCTGGTTAGTAAAGAACCAGGCAGAAACCAGCATTCATCATCAAGGCAGCAGACAGGGGAAAAAAATGAAAAAGAACTTATTAAAACCAATTAAAGTGAAGTTAAATAAAAATTAATTTTATTCTAAATTTTTTTCTAGGAATTAAATACAACTCCCTGAGATAGTGGGAAACATCCTGGAGCTCCAGTCACAAAATCAAGAAGCACAAATATCACTAACCTCAAAATGTGTATTTAACAGGATAGCAGACTCATTCTGACCTGCCTCCACGTGGTACCAGGGCTAACGTGTCTTCTGGGTAGAACTGACCCGGGTGTCTCATGCGTTACTGGAAGGGACCTCAGAGATCATCACCTAGTTCAACCACCTCCTCTTCCAGATCAAGAAACCAAGCACTTCCCTGCAAGGAAGTGGCTCAGCCAACCTGGCACATGAACTCAGCCACTTACTGCCGGAAAGGAACTCAAGCTCAGGGCCCCTGCTGCCCAGTATGTGTGTGTGTGGTGGGGGTGGGGGTGGGGGTGGGGGTCCTCACTTCCTCTGCCAGCTTTAGGCTCTTGGGGGAGATTACCTGCCCACCCAGAACCAGGGCACGATGCCCCACCTCTCAACTCCCCTCCTGTGGAGCAGAAGTGGTGGCACCTGGCTCCTGGGGAGGGAAGGGGGACACTCGGGAAGGGGGACACTCGGGAAGGGAAGGACTTAGTTGGTATGAGGATGGAGCAGCCGGGGAGTTGACCCACAGGTGACCCCAGCACCTGCCTGATTCCACTGACCACACCCTCTGGGGAAACCTCACCCCAGAAAAAGTCTGGAGTCATTAGGACAATGGGTGTGTTGAAAACTCAGGGAAAATGAGAAGGGGACAACCTATGGATTCTTGGTTTCAGGGTCTTTCCCCTCCTTTCCTTTCTCATCCGTGTTGTCCTGATGACCCCATCTTGCAGGGCTCTTGTGAGGCCCGACATGACACTGCCCACGTTGGGCAGGCTTTGTCCCTGGGGGACGGCCAAGAGCCCATTGTCATACACCAAGGCAGGAGTCCTCCGTGTGAGATGGGCCTGGGTAAGAGCTATTCAGACTGGAGGACAGGAACCATCAAGCAAAGCTTGGAAGGACCTCCCTGGGGGCCCAGTGGTTAAGACTTCACCTTCCAATGTAGGGGTTTCGGGTTTGATCCCGGATTGGGGAGCTAGGATCCCACATGCCTTCTGGCCAAAAAACCAAAACATAAAAACAGAAGCAGTACTGTAACGAATTCAAAAAAGATTTTAAAAATGGTCCACATCAAAACAAACAAAATTTGTTTTAATTAGAAAAAGAAAGGAAAGCCTGGAAAGGCAGGAAAGAGGACAGAGCTCTGGGACTCCACGGGGGGATATTGTTTTCAATGATTTCAATCCAAGGATAGTGAGTCTTTTCCACACACCAAAATGACTCACTTTGTTTTAGTGAAATTTGTAATTTGCAGTGATAAGGGCAGAACCATGGAGTATTTCCCCGCCAGCTAGCACCTAACAGCTGCCCTCCGTCACCTCACAAAAGAGAGATGCACCTGCAAAGCCAGAAGTCAGCCCCATTTTACAGATGAATTAGCAGCTCAACACTTGAAGTTATTTGGTAAGTGGCAAAGGACTGCACTCCATCGGCATTGACCAACTCTCTGTTTTGACAACTTTCCTCTCACACTGACATGTCCTTTATCTAGGAGGGTTCAGGAATAAGGTAACAATCTTTCAAGACATAACTGATTTCTCAAAGACCCCCAAACTACTTGACCTCTTTTAGATGGTACACATAAATGGAAACAAACTTCTCTTTTCGAAAGAAGTGCTTTTCCCCCCTAGTAAATTTGGGCCACCTCTGCCATCTCTGTGGCCACGGCAACGCCCTCAGAGGACACTGACCCACAGACCAGATCCCCTCTGCCCAGCAGCCTCCTTCAGGTCCTTGTAGCAGAAGAGGGGGTCTCTGGGCAAGAAGTGAGAATTATTTCCTTTAAATGCTCAGCAATGCTCTTCTGTTGCTGTAAGTTGGGAAACAACACACACATGTGGAGATTCACTGAGTGCCTGAGTCAGGTTATTTAATTTGGGTAACATCTAATTTGACAACTGATACTCTTCTACCTTCCATTCTTATGGCTAAATGTGGTATTACAGCTGGTGCCAGATCACCTTATCCACCTACTCTCCCACCCCGTGCCTGTTTCATCAGGCGTGAAGGAGAGAGGACTAAAGTCCCACTGGCAAAGCATTCGGGCTTCCAAGAAACGCTCCCCTGAGGAGACCTTAGCTCTTCTACAGCACCACATCAGAAGCTCCCACCTCGTCCTGACTCTCCTGGCCCGTCAGTTCCTTCAGCTCTCATGTGCATATATTTTGGTTTTCAGCTCTTCACTGACACATTAGACATGTATATCCCCAGCCTGGGGGCCTCCAGAGCATCGAGTCCTCTATCTGCACCCGGCACAGTCCGAGACTTGCTGCCGGTGTGCAGTTCTGTCCAAGTCCTCCTCTCGTATCACTGCTCAGTCCCTGGACTGTACTCTCTGGGGCTCTGCCAACAGAACTTGGTATTTCACATCTGTGAAAAAAACATGAAGATAAAACTGAACTCCCCACCACTGCTTCATGGCCTCAGGGTGACAGGCCCCCTCAGCAACAAGGGGAAGGAAGCAGCTCCCAGATCTCACAGCTGGGAACCCACACCACCTCTTCTCAGAGCAGACTCAAATCCATGCGACCCAGGCCTCCCGTTGACTCACAATTTTTTTTTTCTTTTTATTTAAATAACCTCAAAAGTTCCTCAGAAGCTACCAAAACCATACAGAGGATAGAAGTCTTGCCCTGGACCCTCCAAGACTTCTGTGCAAACAAACAAACCCCAAGGGCTGGACATCAGGTGTTAGGAGGTTTCACAAGGATCCTGTAAGGGGATCTCTTAATGGACAAGAATTCACCAATTTTGAGGGTCTGACATACTGGGTATTATTTTTGCATGAAGGGGCTTTGATTCCTGTTCAGAAAAGCCATGCAAAGGGTCAACTCTCCTAGATATGTTCACACACTGGCCTCCTGTGGCCACTAAGCTATCCTGAATTGGCAAGGTTTGGTTTGCAGTTTTAACAGATAAATGCTGATGTCCTTGGGGAAGAAATCAGCCCAGAGAAAGCTTAACCCCCAATGAGCACGGCAGCCTGCTGCCACCTATTGGTGATGCGGTGCAAACGCAGGCAGCCCATCCCACAGGGTGGAACTTTGGAGGAAAATACAATGAAATGAGTCCAAAAAAAATCACACAGTATTTAGGCCACATGGAGACTATAAAATATGAGTGTTTATTTAATGTCTTGGATGTTTGGGTCAAAACTCCATGAGTCTTAACTGGTGCTACCGCAAAGCAAGCTTTCTAGGCCTGAGGATTTGCCTCAGAGTTTCTCTATCAGCACAGAACCACCGGAGTCTGTTCTAGACCAAAGTGCTGGGGGGCAGAAGCAAACACAGAAAGGATGAATAGAAACCAGCTGTGACCCCCTAACATACTCAGAAGTTGTGCTGTCTACAGTGAAAAATGGTGTGGCTTGTTTGGGGCCGGCAGTGGGGATGGTCCAGTCTTGTGCAGTGAAGATGCATCGCCTTGGTCCCGTCCACCTTCTCTTGACCCCACGGCGGTTTTCCTGACCCGTCCTCAGGCTTCCCCCGAGTCCTGACTCTGCTTGTCACTCATCCTCCACTTCAGTTCAATTCAACACTGACATTCAAGGAATGAAGGCAAAGGCTGGGCTGGAGGGAGGGTGAAGAGGAAATTGGAAGGAACGTTCTTGGCTGGACCCCACAGTCGAAAGACGAGGGCCCTCAGATGAGGAAGACGATGCCCTCGGAGACCATGACCTGGTTGTCGTCCTGCATCCTGCTCAGCGCAGCCTGGATCTCCGCGGAGGAGAAGGGCTCTTCGTTGTCTCGGTTGACGGATTCTGTGAGGCGACTCATGCCAACTGATTGTGCGTGAGCTTCCCGGAACACCTCTAAGAGGGCCGCCTTGAAGGCCTTCAACCTGCCCAGGATGGGAGAGAGAGGGTGAAGGAGGAGGAAGCTGCCACAACGAGGCCGGAGCCCAAGAGCATCGGTGTACCCCACAGACTGCCCGATGGCTGCTCCGCGCCTGAGCTTCACCCTCAAAGCTAAGCGATTAGGTTACAGAGCTTCCTGCCCATAGAGAAATAACAGCATTTTAAAAACCAGAAGCCACTGAGGATATGGGAAACTGGCATCTGTACACTGCTGGCAGAAATGCAAACTGTGATGACATCTTTGGGAAGCAAGTTAGCCACATGTGTTATAATTCTGAGGTGCATCTCCTCTGACTCTGGGAATCCATTCCTAGAAACTAACCCCACAGGTCCATCCTCACCACTGCAGTGACATGTGTTAAGAATGTGTTTTACTGTAAACAGCAGTCTTAGGAAAGCCAGACATCCCTCATTAGAAAACACAAGAATGTACATGTTCATACTATGGAAAACCTGCAGTCATTGAAACGAGACCTCCAAGATTCAGAGAGTACTTTCAGATATAGTTGATTCGCTGTCCTGGGGGCTGGAGTTCCACTTGATCTTAATGTTTCTTCCTAAATACTTGATGATGTGTTTCAACTTTTTTCAGTGAAGACACTGTGTATGTTAAGGTTAGCCATGGAGTTCCTTTGATATCCAGTAAATATAAAGTTTTTAGATAAAACTGTTTCTGAATATCTACTGGTAAAAACTGATTATCTCAAAACAAATGACAACCATCCAGTGAGAAGAAAAAAATATACATATTTTTTAAGTATATACATAACCTACTGAGAAGACTCCAAGGTTACAGTGAGACACAAATTCTAGCCTTGCTTTAAGACTTCTCTTTCTAATGGCACAAGGATATCAGATTTTAAATTCTCAGAGAATTATTTATGATACAAATGGTAAAACCTAAACAACTGGGGATTCTAAGAATATATGAGCTCTTTACACAATTTTCATAACTTTTTTCAAGCTTGAAATTGCCATCAGAATACAAAACATTCTAGAAATCCTTGGGCCTCTAGTTTTGAGCTCTGTTGATAACAGCTTGTTTCCTACCTCCAGGGAAGAGGTCCTTCCCTACTCACCTGGATTCACTCAACTCCACCTTCTGGGACTCCTTGGTCTCCTGTGAGTCTGTCGCCTTTGGAGTGTGCACTTGAGGGGAAAAGGTTACAGAGAGCAGAAGACAACAAGGTGAAGCCACGTCCACGACCCCAGAGGCCCCTCTCCACCTGCTGAGCCTGCAACCCTGGGGCTCACGCGGGGCCAGCCAAAGCAGCTGCAACAAAGGCTCTGGTCAGGCAGGAGCCCCCCAGCCCACGGGATCTGGGACGCTCGCGCCAGGCTTGGCAAAGAGCATGGTGCACCGAGGAGGTAGACCAGAAGGCAAAGCTTATTTCCAAAGCTCCAAGTTTCCTGGATTCTTGGACACAGGGCCCCAAGCAGCGAGCTGAATGGGAACCCACAAGCAAATGCATAACACAGAGCATTAAAGAGCCAGGAGACCCAGACCACCTTTTTACCAGTGGGGGCTGCTCGCTCACCCTGAGGCATTTCCTCCTCCGTGTTGGTGAAGTCATAGGGGTCATAGGAGTCCCCTTCCTTGGCATCCGAGGGATGGGTCCTCCTCCTAAAATACCGACAGTCCAAATGGAATGCTGGGCCCAGGCCTGTACAAACCGCTGCCTTTTCTCAAAGAGACCAAAGGTCCCTGGACTAGAGCACAAGCAGGCCCTGCTTCCCAAGGCTCTCTCCCTGTCGCCCACCCTCAGAAATTCAGTCTCAGGCCTGAAATGATAACCCGGAGGAAAGACTTCTGAAATGTGAACCCAGCAGTCTCCCAGAGCTTCTCGAGCAAGAGAGAGGGCCAAATCCTCACACGGAGGACAAAAGAGGCTGTGACCCTGTCTGTCCGGGTCACCTCCACCCTCCAACCCTCTGCAGCATTGGTCTGGCCACCGCTTCCTGCAGCCTTGCCCTTCCCCCGACCCCCAACTCTACCGAACATCCTCCCCAGTCCCAACCAGAGTCTTTCATCTCCTTCCTCTGTGCCCCATCCAACCTCTTCGTCTTCTGCTCCTGGTCCTCCTGGCTCTTCTCCACTTCATCTTCAGTCTCTGATTCATCCTCACTTCGCTTCTTACGTTTCTTCTCCTTCTCGAGAACCTAGGACCAAGCCACGTGTGGGTGGGCGGGAGGGTCATGGATACTGGGGACCGAATGAAGAACAGCCCCCACCTGCCCGACCACCAGCAGCAGCAGTGACCCCCCTGGGTCTGATGCCCTGGCCTCTCACTCATCCCTGAGCCCAGGACGGGGGGCAGGGAGTCGGCTGTGATCCATCTTTAAAACTGCTAGGAGCCGTGTGCCACACCCTTCTCAGAGCATGCACTCTAGGAGTGTCCACTGAATACAGAAGTGAAAGAGAAAAAGTCTATCCCATATTGCTTAAGTGGAAAAACAAGCCATTTCTTTATAGATTAGGTATTTAAGACAACTCCCACGCAAGTAAAGAGATTGTCAAAAAAAAGCTCATCAGACCCACAGTTGAACACCCAAGGGCTACAATCCATCCGACTGGTGGGTGGGGAGGACAAGGTGGAGAAGGGAGTCGAGGCCTCCATGCCCACTGTGTAACAAGACAGACACACACTGTCACAGCAGCAGACGTGGGGGAACTTCCAGGAGGAGCAGCAGGTGTAAAGTACACCTGAAGAAGCTGCCAAGAGGAAGGCCGAGACTCTGGTAACACTTGCTTCTTCAAGAGGCAAAGAAGGAGCAGACAGAGGAGCCGTCAGCTGAGATGCTGCTCATCAATGAAACCAGAGTCTTTGAGGCCTCCAGGGGCTGACTTCAGTATTTTAAAGCCTTCCAGCTGATTCTCACATGCACCACGGCTGACAACCACTGGAGAGGGAGGGCACTGGAAAGGCCGCTGCTCTCTGCCAATGTTCCAGATGCCGGGGTCAGCCATGCCTGGCTGGGAGGCCCGAGCACAGACCACCCACTCAGAGGAGCTGCAGGCGCAGCGCCTGGACACTCACCTTCTTGAAGTAAGCGTACTGGACGAGCTCCACAGCCTCCTCTGCGTCCTGCAGGTCCACGGTCTTGCTCATGCGGGCCTTGGCGTGGGCCGTAGCCAAGCGAATCAGGGTTTCCAGGGTCCGGGCTGTCACTGGAGACGTCTGGGGGGAGAGAACAGGGGGGACCATCCTCCAGAAACCCGGCGGCGTGCCCGTCAAACCCACCTGCACAGGGAGGGAAGTCCAAGCCACCTAGCCAGAAAAACTACATAAAATTCCCAAAGAAAAGTAACCAGGGAAACATGATAGAGAGCGTTGAAGGAGAGGGGACGAGTTGAACAGGGAAGAAGACAACCAGGTGTCTCCCGGCTGGAGTGAGGACAGTGGGGAAGAACCTTCGCCACAGGGCCCGCCACAGGCCAGGACCCCGCTTTTATGTTCAGTGTCAGTCATTAATAACCTGGAGCAGCTTTAGAGATGAGGAAGAGGGGACTCAAGAGTTTCAAATACTTTGTCCAGAGTCACACCCACATGTCGGGGGGAAGGGGTTATGAGAGGGGTTATCTGACGACAATCTTTCTAAAGCTGGGAGAACCCACTGAGGCCCAGATGACGAGCAACCGGGTAACAGGAAGCCCTTCAGGCCAGAGAGGAAAAGGGAAGGAATCACGGCACTAAAATGACTCCCGTGCTCCTGCGGGCGCGGGCACTCCCTCCCCGGCCTCGTCCTGAGGGGCTCCGGCCCCCTCTCTCCGGGTCACTGTCCCCGAGGGCGGGCTCACCCTGGCGGTGTCCGAGCTCATGCTGTCCTGACTGCGCAAGCGTGAGTACTCCTCCGCGATGTAGGCGGCTGACTCCTGCGTCAGCGCCGGCTTGATGATTTTGGCCACGTGGATGTACTTCCGCATGAACGCCGCACTCACCATCTTCTCCCTGGACCCACACACACGGTGACTGTCAGTCCCCTGCCGCAGCCCGGGCACCTGCCTGGGGTCCTGGCCGTGCCCCTCCTCGGGGAAGTCAGGGTCACGTGACAGGGCACACATGGCCTGGAACCCAGTGCCAGAAACCCCTGTTATACAGGACGTGTCCAAAACCCTCTCATGGGTTTTATTTAATTCTACAGTATTACTTAGGTATTACTTGTGACATAGGTAGTTTAGGTGTTATCTGTCCTGCTTTATCAGTGGGAAAAATATGGCTCAGAGAATTTTAAGTGGACTCAAAATTCCTTTTCTGACTCCAAATTCTACATTCTTAAACCAGTGTGTTTCAAGATTACACAGTGTTTCCTACTGCACCATGGCCAAACAGAGGCATGCCATGGCTACCCACTCCAGTATTCTTGCCTGGAGAAGTTTATGGACAGAGCCTGCTGGGCCATGGACCACGGGGTCACAAGGAGTCGGACACAACTTAAGCAACTGAGCACACCTGTCAGGCTCTGGGCGCTTGAGCACAAGTCTCCTTTATCCAGATCTGCCTGCAGACTTTCCAGTGTTTGTGATCTACCAGCCCCTCCAACATGCACTCCAAGGGCCATGTGACTTGTGCAACGCTTCACTTACATGGGTAACAAGACACACCCACCACCGGTTAGGCGGGTCGTCAAAGCCTTCCATTTTAGGAAGAGACCAGAACCTAAGTTTGATCACCCACAAACATTCACAAGGCAAGTGACCATGAAAAATTCTGCCAATCCGGAAAAGAAAACAGATCCCCATGATGATGACTCCAAGCATGACCTTGGCTTGGGCAGCTCTAACGTGACACAGATCTCAGGTTCCCTCCAGGAGGAGGTGTGGAGAATGCTTACTTCTTCTTCTTGACCCCGTGCAGAAGGCTGTCATGCTTCTCGTAGATCTGGGTGTCCTGCTGGTCATCTGGGCTGAAGTTGGGATCATCCGTGGCCAGGATATCCACAGCGCTGCCTAGAGGCATAGCTGAGAAGCCCAAGTTGGGAGAATGGAGTAAGAAAGAGCTGAACCCAGAGAAAAATCGCTTCTTCTAAAGACAGGTGAGACTCACAAAGTAAGGATCCAGAAGGAAGCAGACACATGGGCCCCACAAATAAGGAAGCAGAACCACTTGGTCCACAGGAGATGCTCTGAGGTGCTCCCAGACCCCAAAATGGACAAGAGACACACTGTAGGAACCAGGGAGGCGAGGGCGCCTTCACATCACCCCAGATGCCGCCACACCCACCGCCCCGGGCTGGGCCTGGGCGCGGCCTGTGTCTGGGCGCCCCCCACATCAGTCCGTCTCTCCCCCCGCCTCACCGTCTCCATCCTGCTCTCCGGGTGCCCTGTAGCGGTGCATTCGGAGGACGTGGTCTGAGATCTCCCGGTCCTGCTCGGGATCCATCTGGTCCAGCATGATGAAGAGGAGGTCAAATCGGGACAGCAGCGAGTCCTGCAGCCCGATGTTCTCCATGGGGGTCTTGTACTGATCATACTGTAGCGGGGAACACGGAGAAAAGGAGCAGGGAGACAACGTCGATCACAAGAAAGAACAAGGAGGCCAGATCAGTCATGGGAGTGAGAACAGGCCAGACCCTCAGAATACAAACCAAACAAGCTGTGAAGAAGCATTTCAAAGCTACTAGGAAACGGAATTCATCTCCTCTGTGTGCAGCCCTTTCCTCATCTACGCTCTTTGAACAGAGCCCCAGCCTCCCAGCTCCAGTGCCTCTAACAGGCCGAGTGTGGGTCTCAGAGCCAGCCTCCTCCTTCTCAAGCTCTACTCTGTGCTCACTCCCAGGCAGATCAGCTCTGGAAGATGAGTCCCTCTTTCTACCTGTGATGAAGACAGATAAGCTGGCTAAGCCAGAAACACCTGAAACCTTGGGCCTCTTTACTCGGAAGGTACTGGGTAAAGTCTCAACAAAAATGGGTGATAATCTATAAGCCACAGTACCTTAAGGAGCCAAGGAGGTTTTCCTGGGATTCAAGAACGCCTATGCTCTTATCCTTCAACTCTAGGCCTACCAGCTGATGGCTCCCCACAGTCAGAGGCCTGAAAACCTCACAGGTAACATTAACGATTCTGATTGCATTCACATTTCAGGACCTGCCATTTTCTCCCTACATTTGCCAAATAAACCTTCAGAATGACATATCACATGTTACCATTAATCTAAATATCGTACGGTTCTCAACCCACACTAACCCATTAGAACCAACCTATGGAGCCTTCCTAAACCAGAGCCCCCAGGAGCTCCAATCCAGAGATTTGGATTCAGAGACTCTGGGCTAGGATTGAGCACCTGTATATTTAAATATGCCACCAAAACAGGTGTTTCCATGCACTGTGGGCTCTGTGTTGAAACCCTCTCTGTCATTTTCTAGTTTGTGACTTAAGTCTTTTGTGCTTTCATTTTCTCATCTGTAAAATGAAGATAATACCTCCCTCCCTCACACAGTTAGTGAATGAAAGAAGATAATAAATGTAAAGCGTCTGTAAATATTAGTTAACAGTATAACAATGGTACAGTCTTTAAAGGGGGCAAGTTGGTAATCTCTGCCATAAAAATGCATGTAACTGTTAATCCAGTAATCCTATTGCCAAGTATTCATCCCTGAATGTTTAACATAATGCACATTAAGGGGTATTCACTGCAGCTTCAGTCATAATAGCAGGCAGGAAAAGGAAAATACCAAATGTCTATCACGTGGAGACTGGCTAAATAAATCATAAGTCCATACAATGGAATAGACTGTTGATTTAAAAAAAAAAAACAAACCCCCCTAAACTAAGCAAACCCCAAGCTGCATAAATATAAAAGATTACACCTAAGCACATCATAGTCATACCAAGAAACAAAGACAAGAAAATTAATTCTTAACAAGGAGATAATATATTTACTGGCACATGCTAAAGTTTTGGTTTCCTGAAGCACTCAAGAGCTGTCAGTAGTTTTCTCTTGGGAAATGAATAGGAGAGAGAAGGCAGGCTATTAATCTCCTTATTATATCTCTCTGCTCTGTTCATAAACCCTTCCACCACCTGCGTACAGTACTCTCATTTCAATGTCAATATCAGCTACCTGGGTTGTGACGCTGCAGGTCACTTTGGTTTTCTTCCTTGTATTTTTAAAAATGTGCTTTAAGTAACTTTCCAGGGGATTCTGATGTGGATGAATGGGTGAGGAACCACTGTCCTAAACCAAGGGCAGTAACAAGATGACGAACTTACTGTAGTCTGTGGTCTGGGTCACCTGGAATAAACTCCACAGCCCAAATTACTCGGCAAAACCAAATGAAGGTGAGGACAACAGTTGAGTGCCTGACTCCACTCACCCTGCCGTAGACGGGGTTGGCAGCTGCCAAAACACTGCAGCGGGCGTTGAGGCGGGCGTGGATGCCGGCCTTGGCGATGGTGACTCGGCCCTGCTCCATCACCTCGTGAATGGCCGTGCGGTCCATGTCAGACATCTTGTCAAACTCATCGATGCAAACCACACCTCGGTCAGCCAGGACCATGGCCCCCGCCTCCAGACGGCGCTCACCTGGGAGGTGGGGAGGGAAACACACACACTACCATCCAGGTTGTGGGGGGACAGGGGGGAGATGTCAATCTACTTTCTAAGCATCTTGCACCATCACATGAGTGGGAGAGTGGAATGAAGAGGTGTCAGCTTCTAAGACTCGGAGCAGACCCTGGGGTCATCTGTTCAAGCTCCGATCTGGACAGTACTACTTGTCCCACTTTGATACCTAAGCAGCCAGCCTCCAACAGCCCTCCTTCACAGATTTCCTCTTTGAGCCTCACCTTCAAGCCATTTCCCAACTAGATCTCTGTTCTCTTTTCACTGGCCTTCAAAACCCTTCCTCTAATGTATAAAGTAGTAACAATCTTCATTTCTATCTCTCTTCAAATGTCAGAAGCTTTCTCCTTCAGAACTCTCTCTGACAACCTTCCAGGAGACATTCTTGTCACTAGACGGCCACCCAAACCATTTACATCATTTACTCACTGTTGCCAGGCCCCTCCAGCAGGCCTGCTCTAACCTCTCAAGTGTATCTTCCCAACACCAGCCAGGGCCCGGAGCAAGCTCAAACCATCTATGCGCACCTCACTGCCGGACCTCTGCTAAGGACCCTCCCACCCTCACCTGTTTCCTGGTCTGTGGTGACAGCGGCCGTGAGACCCACACCGGAGGAGCCCCGGCCGGTGGTGGGGATGGCCCGCGGTGCTGTGCAGAGCACATATCGCAGCAGCTGGGACTTGGCGACCGATGGGTCTCCTGCAACGGGACGGGGCCGCGGTGACTCTCGGAACCCCCCACCCCCACCCCCAGCGCCCCCAGCCGGTGCTGCTTTTCTAGCACAGATCTTGACACAACAAAAATATATAGTAACGGGTTGTTTGTGTAATTTTTTTTTCAATTTCCCTTTACCATTCCTGGAAGAATAGACATTAAAAATCAGAAAACCCAGAAATAATAAAGATATAACTTTAAAAATTCACTTTAGACTTCTGCCCTTTGAGGGAACTGAAACACAGCTAGGTACAGACACACACATTGACAGATGCCAGATTCCTGCAACCACACCCCACAGGGGAAGACCAGGCAGCTACACAAGTCCCCACACCGTACCTATGAGAAGGATATTGATGTCCCCACGGATGTGGCTGCCGTTCTCGAGGTCTCGCTCCACCCCTCCCAGCAGCAAGCAGAGGATCGCCTTCTTGACATAGTCGTGCCCGTGGATGCTGGGCGCCAGTGACCTGGCCAGCTGGTCAAAGATATCCTAGAGGAGGGACAACCACGGAGTAAAAAGCCTGAGGAAACGCCCTGGGGCTGGATGAACTGGCTTCATACTTCAGGCCACAGATGATGCTTGAAGAAATATTCTGTTTCTAATGGTAAAAGCTTCTTCTCTAAGACTTTCACACTGATCAGAGCATTATCAAAATAGACACAGAGAAAGCCTGGATTCCAACTCCTGCTTGGAGCTTTAATTTTTAAGGAAAACAAAAAGTGTTTCCAGGCCCAAAACATTTTGGGTTTAATAAGACTGTGTACTGTGCTTCAGCAGTAACCTTTGTCATACATCCACCTGTTCAGTTCTAAATATGGGCATTCTGTCTTTAAAGATAGAAATTTTTTAAAGAAAAATAAGAGAACTAAAACAAAAATAACATATTTCAAATTTAAATAGCAATCAATGTATCACTGATATATCCCATATAGACTTTGTACACTAATATTCTAACTCCTATTCTAATATTTATATTAGGTTCACTTAACAGGGAACACAACAGAAATATTAAAGAAAAACACCCTTTTGCTTACTGACTCAAAACTAGAAGCTGGCACCAAATACTTCAGAGAAAAAACCTTGACCTTCCTCCTGATCCAAGACAAAGATGGCCATGCCCAAATATGACCCTAACAAATTTATCCCCACCCTCAGATCCCCAGAGGATGCCAGACCTTGGAGCGGGTTTTACTGAACTTCTTGATCTTGGCTATGTCCTCAGCGGAGAAGGAAGGCTGAACATCCTTGCTCATCTGTTTCACGTTACAGGCAATCAAGACAGTCCTGGGACACAGAGGAAAGCATGAGGCTATTTTCAGTTGCTAACACCAAAACCTTCTTAGGCTCCTAACCTAGGATGGCAAATCAAGAAAGGAAGGAAGTAGAAGGGAGGAAGAGTACAAAGAGGGAGTAAGGAAGAAAAAAAGAAAAGAAAAGCTGTTCTGAATTCAACCACTGATTCTCTTCAGCTACACTAGTGGTAAAGAACCCGCCTGCTAATGCAAGAGACATAAGAGATGTGGGTTCAATCCCTGCGTTGGGAAGATCCCCCGGAGAAGGAAATGGCAACCCACTCCAGTATTCTTGCCTGAAGAATCCCATGAATGGACAAGCCTGGTGGGCTACAGTCCAAAGGGTCGCAAACAGTTGGACACGACTGAAGTGACCTGGCACGCATGACACAAATCTGCTCATGGCGCCTCACCTTGTCAATTTACCCCCTGCTGACCTACAGAAATGAGTGTCCTGGAGGGAGGTGGGAACACACGAGAAACCCCCAGCAAGCCAGGAGGCTATAACCATGAGACCAGTAATTTCCACTCTTAGCAAAAGACAGTTCATCTTGCAGGCAGGCAGTGTTCTGTCCATCTAATGGAACTCTCGACGATGGCAACCTGGAGAAAGATTGCCACCAGAATGCACTCTGCCAGCTGCGTTCCGGACACCTCAGGACGGACCATGTACCTGAAGGTGCCCGAGGTGTAGCCTCCCTTCTTTCCCGGAAGGCAGCGGTAGGTCCCCACCACCTGCACCCGGTCACCGGGCTTCACTCTGTCCACCAAGTCGTCATCCAGGATGACGTCCACGGAGCGGGGAAGCTGGCCGGCGGGAGCCTTCTCCGGCATTTCCTGGATGGTGATGGTCTGGTGGTCCTTGTAGACAGAAAGGCCGTATTCTGTCTCAAGGGGATTGTTTTCCTCATCCTGAAAAAGGCACACGGAGCAGCGGTCACCTCAGCCCTGTCTTAGAAACACCACACACTCGTTTTGTTATAGGAAACAAATATAATTCAGAGATACCCTCACAAGATTAGTATCTAGGAACATAATGCCCCAAGTGTCTTCTCCAGTTCTTCACAATCCTGTCCTAGTAACAAACCATCAAATGGAAGGGGTGATCTACAGCCAGAGGGACCACGGTTATATTAACACGTACATATAAGATACTCACTTCCTCTGTGCTAGGACTCGGTATTTCCACTCCTAGGTTAATACCGAACACAAATGTTCACCCAAAGCCACATACATTACAAGTACTACTTGTAATAGCCCAAAACTAGGAAAAATTCAAACGCCATCAACAAGATGGTTAAATAAGTGTGGTACATCCACATAAGTGAACACGACGCGGCAATGAGTGTATGGAGTGCACCTATACACATGGATGAATCTCAAAAACATACACTGAACAAAAGAAGCCTGACACAGACAAGCATTTAAACATAAAAACAGAGAAAACTACTCGTAACTGCTGTAGATGTCAGGATCTCGAGGGCAGAGCGGCCTCAGGAGGGACTTCTGAGCACTAGTAAGGTGCTGCTTCCTGATTTGGATGTTGATTTTATAGTATATTCATCTTGTGAAATTTCACTGAGCTGTACACGCAATGTAAACTTTTCTGTACATTGTGTGTGTGTGTGTCTGCTGTGCTCAGTCATGTCCGACTCTGCGACCCCCTGGACTGTAGACCACCAGACTCCTCTGTCCACGGGATTCTCCAGGCAAGAATACTGGAGTGCGTTGCCATTACCTTCTCTAGGGTTCTGTATATTAAACTTGAATAAAAAAAACATTTTGAAGTTTTACTTCCTTGCCATTTAAATTTTCTAAAAACACAACAGCTATCACTTACGGAGTGCCTACTATGTGCAAGGCACTGTGGTGTAACTTCATAAAATTATCTCGTAGGATCATCACCACAACTCAGTTCCCAAAGCAGGCCTTTTTCACATTTTACAAAAATAAGGAAACTGAAGCTGGGAGAGGTTAAAGAAGTTCCCCACGGTGATCGCCAAAGCCCATGCTCTTAAGAACCATGCTAGACGGTCGCCAGAACACCTGGTCTGGTATATTTCAGGTCCTGAGCTAAGAAGTTTGGCCACAGCAATCGGGAGAGTACCCCCTGAATAATTCCAGGAGAATAAATTCTAGAAAGTAGGGATCCTAATGAAAAAGAAAGCTGGGTGCCTCAGAAAATGCAAGTGGCCCGAGAGTAAAAAGACAGGGTCCTAGTCCTTGGGGCCATCAGTTACTGGAACATAAACAAGTCATTCCACCTCTCCGACCTTCACATTTCACCAGGAAACAGGCTAAATGGCTCTCAAGTACAACTCAGTTACAATTCTAAGAAACTAAACCTTGCTTGGAGAAGGCAATGGCAACCCACTCCAGTACTCTTGCCTGGAAAATCCCATGGACAGAGGAGCCTGGTAGGCTGCAGTCCATGGGGTCGTGAAGAGTCAGACACGACTGAGCGACTTCACTTTCACTTTTCATGCCTTAAAGAAGGAAATGGCAACCCACTCCAGTGTTCTTGCCTGGAGAATCCCAGGCACGAAGGAGCCTGGTAGGCTGCCGTCCATGGGGTTGCACAGAGTCGGACACGACTGAAGTGACTTAGCAGCAGCAAACCTTGCTTATATGTTGATTCCTCCACCAGGTGATAAAACTGAAGACAAGGACTGAGTCTTCTTTAGATCTGTGTTCTCCTCAGTGCCTGACAATCCTTCGGATACAGTTGCTCTAAATTAACATTAGATGGCAGGAACTTTTAAAAATTGCCAGTTTTCGTGAGATGCAAGTAAGATAATTTGGAACCAGGATATTAATGATTTCTCATCTTGACTTTTTTTTTTGTCAATTCGAACATAAAATGAATTTGACTGGAAAGGGAAACGGCTACTGGGAAGCAATTTGCTACTCTTACAGTTATCTGTACATTCCTTGTTTAATTGAAAAACTAGAAATGGAGGTAAAGAATTTAAGATAAGAGTACTGACTGGATAATTAGCATTGGCTTTTACCTTTTTGTTCTAACAGCAGAAAAATCATTTCTTTATATCCCCCTCCTTCACCTGTATCAATTTTGTTTTCTACTGTTAATTACATTGCATATTTATAGTTCTTTACTTACTGTTGTGCATGTACTGGCAATAAAAACATTACTTGGGAAAAAAAAATCTGATGGCAGGGACAGAATGAGTTCAGACATCAAATAATCAATATTAATCATCTTCTCTTGTCTCATTCAGTAAGAAGGCCTTACACCATCCTCAAGTCAAATGAATTTGAACACCAAGACTAAAATCACGTTCTACGCCAACGTTCTCTCAAACCCAGAGTAAAATATTTGCAAAGATTTCAGAGTAACATGACTGCATTAAGTATTTTTCCATATTACTCTAAGTAGATTATGAAATCATGATACTTTAACTTTGCTAAAAGATAAATGTACATTAGGTGACCTTTTTGCTTCCTTCAACTCTTCCCTAGTTTTCCAAATTTCCTAAGAGAATATTTTCCTTAAAAAAAATTGTGGCGTTTTCATATTAAACTATGGCTAGCAATCTTCTTTCAAATGAATCCTTACTTTTCACCCTAGTCACATTTAGAGGAAGACTTTACATATTACCTAATTACTTGCATTAAAAAACAACTTTGAACCCAACCTCTGAAGAGGTCCAACTAATTGATTCCCCTCACCTTGGTGGGATAGACAGAGCTGGAAGGAAAGGCCACCAGGGTGGTGAGATCAGAATAACGTCGCTCTATGGTCTTCTTGGTAGCAGGACAGTAGTGGACACTGCGGACGACTTTGGGACGAACTAGAGAGCCTAGGAATAGAAAGTCACCCAACTAAGCAGTGAGAAGGGGATCTGACCCAGGCAAGTCCATGATGACTCCAAATTATGTTCTTCCAACTAGTCAGGTTATCCCAATACTAGCTGTCGTTAATTCATTTTTATATTTACACATAGAATAATACCATATCCATGTAAAACCTTAAAGTACTGCTGATCCCGACCAAGCAGAAGGAGGAATTCAGGGTCAGAATGAGGAGACTGCCAAGAGCCAAGACTCCTCCATTCTCAGCAGATTCACCATTCCGCTGGCACAGGTGGTCACTCAAAGCTCCCCTAGTTACTGTGCAACACTTGAGTTCCTTCAAGTTTCACCCGGTAATTTCAGTGCTCTACCTTTTTGAAGCCATAAGCTCCCCAACTCTATTCCGCCTCTCCTGCCTTCCATACCCCCAAGTCTACCCTACCTCCCTTCCGCGGGTCTCCAACTGTAGCCCACTTACATTTAGTAACAATGCCCTCCACACAGACAACACAGCTCAGGAAGCAGGAGGTAAGGGTCCGAGGAGAGACGTGCTTGGAGCCGAAGCTGCCCTCCAAGCCTATGTAGAACTCCTCGTACTGCTTGGCATACGTAGCATCAATGGAGGCCACGAAATCCTTCAGGGCCCGCTGGAAGGCAACCAGCTCCTCAAAGGCATTGCTCAGGAGGCTGCAGAGAACCATCAGGCAGAGACAGCAGAACTCAAAAAACTTGACCCACAAAACAGAAGTGGACATTCTTACTTGATCAAAGCTTAGGAGTGAAAATCTAGATTCTACTTTCTCCTGCCATCCTACAAGGCCCAGTAAAATACATCAGAGCTGCAGGCCAATTTTAACTCAGTGATGGGGAAATGATACTCAGTTAAACATGGAAGGAGAGGAAAATGCCCACCACCTAGTTTGCGAAGAAGTAAAAAACATAGAAGCAGGTGAGGGTGACGTACTAAGGGCTTCCTGGTCAAATATATTTCATCCAGGTCCTCCCCTGGGAAGCTTGCTCCAACCTGGGGAAGAGAGAGGAGCCATTCTCACTCAGGACTAGGGATGTGCTCTTGGAAACTCACCGGTTAGCCCTCTTCTCGTTTTTCCTACGCAGGTCATTCACGTTGACAATCAACCGGTACTGGTTATCACTAATCAGCTCCCGAACTTTGCTCTGATAAATTCCCTGGTCTTCCTGCAAAATAACCACCACATGCTACAGCAGCTCACAAATTAAAACACTGGATGTTTTTAAAGAGAGGCAGCTCTCACAGCAAGATAAATATATCCATCCCTGCAGCAGACCTGAGCCCCCACTTCACCCACATTTTCACTCATTAGCTTCGGATTCCAAATACACCCTAAAAAGCCAGTGTATAAATTATAACAACTTCCTCAAGGTTATTATTCCTATTATCACCAACAGCTCTTCTGTATGCAGTCACTTCTCAACTTTTAATGGGGAATTAAAACAAGCTCATAAGAAGTCTAAAAAGACAAGTAAAAAACTTGTCAAAATGTAAATTAAAGGGACTTTTAATATATCAAAGTAACTAACTATAACTTAGTTGCAGTAATATATCTGCAACTTCTGTTGCAGAATCTTGTGTGAAAATAAAATATTTTACTTCCCTATTATCTGTATAATATAAAGAGTTCTCATATAAGGGACCTAGGAGTTGGGAGCCTTAGTTACATTTACAAACAGCACTATCAATCCTTCAAGATGCTTTACCAATATTCCATGGCTGTCAATCCTAAATTGCCTATAGTGAAAGTGAAGTCACTCAGTCGTGTCCCACTCTTTGGGACCCCATGGACTGTAGCCTACCAGGCTTCTCTGTCCATGAGATTTTCCAGGCAAGAGTACTGGAGTGGGTTACCATTTCCTTCTCCAGGGGATATTCCCGATCCAGGGATCGAACCCAGGCCTCCCGCATTGTAGGCAGACGCTTTTACCGTCTAAGCCACCAGGGAAGTCTATAAAATCCCCTTTATTTGCGTTACCAACCCTCTTTCTCCGCTTCCCATCAGGTATGGAAAAAGAATGAGGCCAAATTAGAAAGTCTTTTCCTCCGGGTAGGAAGTCAGTCATTAAAGCATGGGGACCCTATAACGGGGCGGGTCACTACCGATTTCCCGCGGTCCTGTCCCCACTCTCCCCCCAAATTAAGAGAGCAGGGAAAAGTGGGAACGATCTCTAAAAGGTCAACGTAGGCTTTACATTTGGTTTGCACTTGGAGAAAACCTGTTGACTTTTGCGAGACTTAGCCACCATTTGTACTCAAGAGAAAAATTACAGGATCGCTCTTAACCACTCCGTCGCCAGGAAAGCTACCAGATCGGGGTGGAAGGTCCCGAGCAGCCGCCCAGCTGCCGCAGCCTGGAGGCCCGCGGTCCCCTTGGCCCCTAGTGTCTCCGCGGCCTTCCTCAGCTCCTGCGCGGCCCCTGGGCTTCCGAGCGCCCTAATTTCGTGACTCGGCGCCTCTCTCACCTCGTCGTCCAGGAAGTCCAGGTAGTCTCTCTGCGCCTCTCGCAGCTCCACATCGTCCAGCACCACGGTCCCCGCCATGCTCGCCGCCCAGGGATTTCTGCGCTGAGGCCCTTTGGCTGACAAGCCCCGGCGCGAAAACGTCCCAACTTTTCCCGCCAAGAAAAGTAACCTCAAGGAGGGGGCGGGGTATCGTGGAGCGTATGTACATTCCGATTGGCTGATTTTCTTACGCTACAACAGCGAGCATCCAATCGAGAGCTGCTTCTTTTCCGGGTTTTCCTCGCGGCGTCTCGCGGTGGCGGGAAATGTTCCTTCCGGCGCCCTCCCCTCTCCGCCCTTACTGACGAGAAGGCGGACCAATTGGACGAGAGGATACTCGCGAAACCAGGTCCGGTCATTGCAGAGCCCGCGAGACCCCGGAGCTGCATTCTGGGAGTTGTAGTCGTCCCCCTTTTCCCTGTACTTTTACAAACGTTCGTGTTTTTTTCCCCCAAGTTGTTTCCTGACCTGCTGAAGAGTGAAGAAATTCAGCCCCGCTATTGGACTGAAAGTAGCTTAGACGTCAGAGAACAGAGGTTTAGAACGCAGGGCGATAAAAACATAAAGGCAAGTCGTTTAAAAAATATATTCAAATCAGTTGTGCATGGATATGTTTTTCAGTCAACCAGTCTCTGGTGGTATCCGGGGCGGGTGGTTGGGGGGAGTGAATTTCGAGAATCTGAGGGGAAAATAGAATAACATCTTTGGAGAAGTTCTGTAGTTCAGTGACTCGTTTGCTAACTGAATACCGGGGCCTGAAGTAGCTCATAAAAATATCAAGCCGCAGAGGAGGGAAAAATGAGATAAAAATGGTCGGGATGTTACCCACTCTCACCCCTACTTCCAGCTGCCCTCCGAGGTGGCCTTATATATGTTACACGAAATTGTGGACGTAATTACTATACCATCCTACTTGCAAGCGGGTAAGTTAAAGGCTTTCTCCCCTTATTAGAAGGTCACAAGTTCTTTTTTAAAAGCTTAGTTTATTGAAAGATAATTAGGAGAAACAAAGGTGTTTCAAGCCTCTTAAGTAATGAACAGGACTAGACATTTGGTAACCATATCTGAAATTTCGACAAATAATTATTAAATTATGTTTGAAAGTCTCTGGGACTCACTGTACACTTAAATATAATCCGCCCAAGCAAAATGTATATGCCATCTATTTGTATGTGTGTATTCTTAGTTTTTACAGAGTTTATAGTTAGCATATTTTTTGTGTCATCCTAGCGGGCAGATCCTTAGTCAGAGGAAAAAGGCTGTCGTCTGGCTAGCTGCTTTTGTTTATGAAGGGAAAAAAAGGAAGGAATTCTAGATGAGGATTCTGTTTGCAAGTATGTAGTAAGATAATTATTTATTAACTTGAGAATGCCTTTATCACTTGATCTTAACTGTCAGTTTATGACTATATTGAAGACCCAATGTCCTCTGCTCTGAAATCAACTTGAAATTAATGCTAAAAGAACCAGGAAGCTTAGTTCAAATAAGTAAAAAAAAAAAAAAATTATTTGCAATGGAAAGTTCAAAAAAGTAGAAATATGAAAACCAAATCTTACGTTTCCTTTTTTTTTTTTTTTGGCCCTACTGTGGGACTTGTGGGATCTTAGTCCCTTGACCAGGGATTGAACCCAGGCCCCCAGCAGTGAAATCATGGAGTCCTAAGCACTGAACCACCAGGGAATTCCCAAAAATTTCATTCAGAGTTGTGGAATTTTGCACAGAGAACCGTCCTGCCATGGTTCTGGATAAAGACTGGGTTTACTTTAATGTCATTATCCTCAGCTGTGAAAGCCATTCAGATTTCTTTAAAGTTTTCATTTT
Source organism: Cervus elaphus (assembly GCF_910594005.1). NCBI lineage: Eukaryota > Metazoa > Chordata > Mammalia > Artiodactyla > Cervidae > Cervus > Cervus elaphus. Next base: position 25,113,372 of record NC_057821.1, read on the forward strand.
ATATTGGAGTATAGTTGATTAACAATGTTATGTTAGTTTTAGGCGTACTGCAAAGTGATCCAGTTATACATACATGTGTTTCCATTGCTTTCACATTTAGGTTAGCACAGAATACTGCACAGAGTTCCGGAGAAGGCAGTGGCACCCCACTCCAGTACACTTGCCTGGAAAATCCCATGGATGGAGGAGCCTGGTAGGCTGCAGTCCATGGGGTCGCTAAGAGTCGGACACGACTGAGCAACTTCACTTTCACTTTTCACTTTCATGTATTGGAGAAGGAAATGGCAACCCACTCCAGTGTCCTTGCCTGGAGAATCCCAGGGACGGGGGAGTCAAGTGGGCTGCCGTCTATGGGGTCGCACAGAGTCAGACACGACTGAAGCGACTTAGCAGCAGCAGCAGCACAGAGTTCGCTGTGCTCCACAGTAAGTCCTTGTCAGTGACATTCAGATATTTAGTCTGTATTATCTTCCTTTCATTAAGGAGTGAGATCTTTGAGCTGAGAAAGTGTATTTCCTTCATCATGCTCTGCTTCTCCAAACTGTTCAGAAGGGACAATCAATCACGTTGTTGCTTAAAAAAAAGTTAGGGGCATTTGTATGTATGTCATATAGAATCCAGCAGAGCCAGTTGCCCTCCTCTACTTATCGATAATGAAGAAACAGGTGTCACCTGATGAAGCCCGGCATCTGTGGTTTCCGTTTTTGCTCAGATATTTGTTTTCTCTCTGCATCTTTTTTCTCTCCACCCTAGGCCTTGGTAGACCTAAACCAGTCTCCTAAACTGAAGAAACACTAGGGGTCTCCTTGTAGAGCAAAAGTATGCAGGAAGCCAGTGAAAAACAGATTGCAAAGTATGGTAATACTTAAATTTTCCCTTGTCCTCTAGGAATGAGAGGTACCCAAAGGCACAGAACAAGCCTGTAATAAATATACTAAATAACATATATGTTTGCTCAGACCAATGAACAATATTATAAGTTGCAGAACTTTTTAAACAACACTTATGATTAATAACTAGTTTTAACAGCACAGGGAATATAGTCAATAATACTGTAATAACTTTGTATGGTGACAAATGGTAGCTAGACTTATCCTGGGGATCATTTTGTAATTTATAAAATAGATCACTGTCTTGTACTCTTGAACTTAATGTTGTAAGTCAATTATACTTCAACTTTTAAAATAAATAAATAAAAGAAATGTTTGGAACACACAAAACCCTAGCTTTAGGCACTCAGGAAAGTGCTAGAATCCATTACAGCTTTTTGGCAGTACCTCAAAGACCACAAAATTTTGGAGGTCAAAAACTACACCTCTAGGTGTCGGAGCAGCTTAAATAAAAACCTAGGAGTCTAGGCTTTCCCTGATGAAGCAGATCTGTTCTCTTCTTTATCAGAATCTTCTCCCAATGCTGGAGTCTAGGGTCAAGAGGGGGCTTACCTGGGCTCAGTGGTAAAGAATCTGCCTACCAAGAAGGAGAGGCGGGTTCCATCCCTGGGTCAGAAAGATCCCCTGGAGAAGGAAATGGTGACCCACTTCAGTATTCTTGCCTGGGAAATCCATGGACAGAGGAGCCTGGCAGGCTACAGTCTGTGGGGGTTGCAGAAGAGTCAGAGGAGACTTAGTGTCTAAACAACAAGAGCACCAAGACAAGCAGGCTCATTTTTTTTCTGGGCTGCTCTGCTATGTGACTGTGGTTAACTTAACCACTCTGTACCTTGGTTTTCTTTCCTACAAAATTAAAAGTAGCATCCAGTTCAAAGAATGGTCTGAATTTTGACTGGAACCAGTCCAGACACTTCTTTGAGTGAGACCTTCTTTGCTGCAAATTGGCTAAAGGAGGTATTGTTTGGCTCAGGCTCTGCCAGTGTTGAAAGCCATCAGAGGCATTTACTTCATGCTTAAAGAACATTGTGGAAGAAGATCACAAGGTCCTTAAGAGTTAGCCAGAGTGTCTTGTAAAGACAGAAGAGTTGCACAGCCTCTGCTCCATCTTTTGCTTCCTGCAGTCCTTCAAATTAGATTTGCTACAAAGAGCAGATAATTCCAGGAGCCAGAGAGCTTCAGTGATCCTAATTTGCTCATTAGATTTGACAGCATAGTTGACCTGCCAACATTTGTGGTTCATTGTTATTTGCCAAGGTTAATTTCAGTAGCCAGGTTTCTTAGTCCCTGAAAAGTAATCATTCTTTTGGGTTTTTTTTTCAGCTTTATTGAGGTAAAAGTGACAAGAAAAGGGTCATCCCCATTCTTAATTGCACAGATTTCACAGAAGCTGTGTTTGAAGAGTTTTACCTCATTCCTTAAAGACTTCCAGAGAGAAATTACAAAAAACTTGAGTGAATATAATATATGAAATTTGCTATTAATAATCCTACTCTGTAAACCGTGTCTAGGTTTATGTGCATTAAAAAAAATAGTCCTTTATGCTTTTAACTGCCAATGCAATGAAATGATGAAGAGATTTAGCTATATCAATCAACCAATCAAATATTAGTTAAGCATCTATATATTTTTGTTCTTGACCAGACTTTAGGTCAGCACTGCCCAACAGAAATAGAATGGAACACACATATATAAAAATTTTCTAGTACCTCCATTTTAAAAAGTAAAAACAATCGTTGTATATGTATAACTGAATCACTTTGCTGTACACTTGAAACGAACACAACATTGTTAATCAACTATACTCCAATTTTAAATAAAAGCTTTTTAAAAAGAAGAAAATTTTTTGAATACTAAGAGAAAAAAGAAATGTGAGATTAGTTTGATAATGTGTTATTTAACACAGTATATCTAAAATAGCATTTTAACGTATGTGTGTGCTCCATTGCTTCAGACATGTCCAACTCTTTGTGACCCTATGGACTGTAGCCCACCAGGCTCCTCTGTCCATGGCATTCTCCAGGCAAGAATACTGGAGTAGGTTGCCATTCCCTTTTCCAGGGGATCTTCCCAACCCAGGGATCGAACCCATGTCTCCTGTAGCTCCTGCATTGCAGGTGGATTCTTTACCTCTGAGACATCAGGGAACATGTAATCAATGTTTAAAAAAATATTAACGAGGTATTTTGCATTTTATTTATAATGAGTTTTTAAAATCTGCTGTGGTTTTTATACTTCCCTACAGCCTGGTTCAGACTAACTACATCTTAAGTGCTCAATCACCACATGTGGCTAGTGGTTACCAATTAGACAGCACAGCCTTACATCTGTGCTGTCTAATGATTTCCTGAAATAGCCTATAGAATCCGCCTACAATACGGGAGGCACAAGAGATGCATGTTCAATCCCTGAGTCAGGACAGTCCCTTGGAGAAGGAAATGGTAACCTACTCCAATATTCTCGCCTGGGAAATCCCATGGACAAAGGAGCCTAGCAGTCTGCAGTCCATGGGGTTGCCAAGAGTTGCACATGAATCTGCAACCAAGCCTTAGTTTGACATAATAGCAACCATGTACTGAACATGTACTTTATGCCACACGTTCTGCTAAGTATTGTGTAACCTCATTTAATCTTCTCAATACCTTGTTACACGGTTTTTAAAAAATACTTATTTGTCTGCACTAGGTCTTAGTTTCAAAATTTAGTTGCAGCATGCAGAATCTTTAGGTGCAGCATAGGAACTCTTAGTTTATTGCATGTGGGGTCTAGCTCCCTGATCAGGAGTGGAACCCAGGCCCCCTGCATTGGGAGCGAGGAGTCTTAGCCACTGGACCACCAGGAAAGTCCTGTGATATGGTTATTTTCAATCCTTATTTTACAGGTGAGGAGACTACAGCATAAAAGATCCCAGTAAAGAACAGAGAGGTAGGATTTGGCCCCCATCTATATGACTTTATCAAACAGCGTTTTAAGAACAAATGAGTATGTTAAGATCCAAATACAAAATCTAACTCATGAAATTCAATAGAATTTACGTAAATATTAAGCAAATAGGTGTTTTATATTTTAAAATACTTTACTTGCATTAAAAACACAGTATATTGTATTTTTACATTAGTATATTATAGTTTTGCTTATCCATTTTACTGTCAAAGGTTTAGAGGGACCTTTCTCTGGACATGATGGATAGTTTAAGTTGGAGCAGCATCACACAACCTTATAAGTCAGTTATACTTCAATTT